>NW_015159808.1:52066-80924 GCF_001447785.1 Gekko japonicus
AAAGAGGAACAGAGGGAAAATCTTGCCTCTGAGGGAGAGATGTGGATGGGGCCATCATAACAAGCTTTTAAACATGCATATTACAAAAACGATTAAAACACATAAACCTGATATACATGGTTTCTGTGGTGATGCTGAGGAGCCCTAGGGGGACTTAAACATTCATGCTGAAGTTGCCTTGCATGGAGTGGTGCAGGGTTTTGTTGCTTCTGTGACAATCATGTACCTGTTTTAAATAATAACTGGTCTGACACATTGTGCAGATCACACTGTTGATCTGAAGACAGTTCCTTTGCCATGGACAGATCAATTTTGCTTGGGTTTAGACTTACAGGGACACCAAGACTCTGGCAAGGTAGGAAATCTGCTAAAATCTACTAAAATAGCCTCCTGAGCCAGTGGATCCAAATGATTTTATGATGGCTTTAGGGAATTTCCCTTTTGATATGGTTGGTGCTCCTGTTGGTGCCCTGATTGATCTCTGGAATGAGAAAATGATATATATTTAATTATATATATTATATAATTAATATAACCACGCTAGGTTCCCTCTTTCAGGTATTAGAGCCCAGATAACTCCTTGGCTTACTGAGGGACTATGGGTGATGAAGACACCAGGGAGATGGCTAGAGCAACAGTGGAGGAAGGCTCAAGATAAATCCAACAAGACATGGATTAAAGTTCATTTTAAAGCTTGCTGCATGGTTAGGCTTACCAAGTGCCGGCGGGGGATCCGCATGTCTTTACAGGATCCCTGCTGCGGGGACGGCGATACGCATTGCACCGCCATTGCCAGGATGTGACGCTACGCATCGCTCTGGCAACGGGGCTGTTTGGAGTCCCGTTGCCAGAGCGATGCGTAACGTCACATCCTGGCGATTGCGGGTGCAACGCGTATCGCTGTTCCCGCGGCAGGGGTCCTGTAAAGACATGCAGATCCCCCGCCGGCACTTGGTAAGTCTATGCATGGTGGTGATGAGGGTGGTTAAGAAACAATACTTTTCTGCCACCATTGTCTCTGCAATTAGGCCAGGAGAGCTGTTCTTGGTGGTCAGAGGCCTTCTGGGATCTGGCCAGCAGGAGGAGGCAGACTGCTCCATGACCACTTTGCTCAACACTTAGCAGATAAAAACTCTCGCATTTGTACTGACTTGGACTCCACATTTTGTTCAGCCCTCCCTCCATGATCCCTCCTTCATACCCTATGCTTTAATTGCTAGTTTATAAATACATGTTTTATTTTTTATGTTAACGGATTTTATTTTGCGGTTTCTAATGTGCTTGTAATTGTTAGCTTTGGTAACCAAATTTGGGCCAATGGGCAAGACATCGATTCCGCAAATAAATAAATATGCAATTAAACAAAACACATAAGAAGGAGAGGCAGTAAGGGCGTGCCAAACTAAACAGGCAAGTCCATCTGCTGGCAGAAGACCATGATAGAGGGGGACCAATGAATTCATCTGTCCCCCCTCCATTATTGTCTTCTACCAGCAGACGAAGACATTTATCTCTTTAGTTTGCTGTTCCCACACCGCCCATCCTTCCTGTTTATGTGTTAATTGGCATCCAAAGCCTCTACAGCTGTGGTCATATCCCCAGTACTGACATAATATTACAGCAACAAGAATCCTGGCCAAGCTTTAAACATCCTCATAGAACTCACAGAGGCTCAAAACAAGCCCTCCATCATCTAGCCCTCAATCTTCAGTACAGTTTAGGATAGTTTCTAAACCTTCAGCTAATCACAGCTCTCCTAAGCACTACATAAATCCCAGGCAGGATACCTGCACCTCAGATAACAGGCATGGAGCAGGGACTACGGTTACTTCCATCCAGGCCAATTCCCCATCTTGCTGTCATTGTAATGGAGCAGCAATGGAGTCTCTGCACAGAAATTTTCTCCATGCTTTCCCCTGCCATCCATACCTCCCCTCTCCCACTGGTGGGCTTTTTGCTATTCTTCTACTTACCAGTAGTAGGTATATTGCTAGTGTGATATAGCTACTACCGAAAAATTAAAAAGTAAAATGTCTGCCAGCAGTGTGGATGGAAAATGGTGGGTGGGAGTGGAAATAGCACCAAACATGAGCTGGGAAGGTGGTATTTCCATATGTCTCATCTACACTTTCCCCAAACCCAGTTTTGCGACGAACTTTCAGGAAAGAGCATACCAATGCAGGTTGGGGAAAACTGCGATGGAGACAGGAAAGACCTGGAAAGTAGGTGGAAGCACAACAGTGTTGTGCAAAAACTGAAAGAAACACTGCTGTGGTTGGGGAAAGCAACCTTTCTCTCTCAGGTCCCATGCGTCTAACTTAGAACAGCTATGGAAGGACTTTGGTGACGTGGCATTTCTTCTTCTTCTTCCCTCAGGGAGCTCACCTCTTCCAGCCTTAATAGGTATTTGAACAAAACTGTTTCCTAACACTCAGGGTCCTTCTACAGTTAAGATATATCACAATTTCCTTTGTCACGTAGACTGAGAGGCTAGACACTTAGAACAGAACTATTCTCAACCAATGTTCCCTCTAAGCTGTGGAGTCTTGTGAGCAAAAATTCTACTTTGTGAGCCACTGGCTTTATAGTTGTGAGCGAGCGATTTGGCTGCTGCATAAATTAGTTTGCTCTGGAGCCATCCTTCCTGAGCTAAGACAAAAATGTGTGAGCTGGAGGCTAAAAAACTGTGAGCTAGCTCACACTAACTCAGCTTAGAGGGAACACTGTTCTCAACTCCTAAGTTCATCATGACAATATCCCTAGAACAGCCTTCATTCATTCATCTCCCAGACAGTCCCTTTATTTTGGCATTTTAGTATTTGCATACAACCAGGCCTACATATATAGTCTACTTTTTGCAGAAATGAAATCTTTACCAAAATGTGAAATACTGATTTTTGAAAATTCTCGGAATTATTATTTTACTCTTGCATAAATTCCACTAGGGGCACCCATAAAAGCTGAAGGGATGATAGCTAGGTAAACATTACAAATGTGGACTTCAGATATTTTGTATTAGATATCATAGAGTACTTAGAGGGAGCATTTTCTGTTCTAGTCTGAAATCATTTAGGATGCCATTGTAACGTACTCAGTTCGATACATCACGACTCGGACAAAGACATAAGGAACACGCGTTTACTCAGTACTTCACACTACAAAAGACAAAGACAAACGGCCAAGAGGCCAACTATATACATATCCAAGGGAACACCCCTGGATCCCATTGGGGGGTTTGAATCTCCCACCAAGGTTTCTATTGGTTCCCCTAGTGGACCTTAGGAGCCTAGCCTCTATTGTTCTTTAGGAATCAAGCTCTGCTTGCATGGCCACTTCCTGGTGGCGGTTCCCAGGACACAACAGCCATGGAATATGATTGCATGTAGACTGGCCAGTACATTGAAAAGGGGGGTTGTTGGTGTCGGGAGGTAAATATTTCAGGATCAGTTTAGGATTTCTCCTTGCTAGGACCTGAAATAAGCACGTGCTGGTACTCTGACAAACCCTCACTCCAGTAAGCTCCAGCAGACATTGCAAGAAGCCTGTGTTTGGGTGACTCCTTGTCTGAGTTTTGTTTAAGCTTGAGGTGTTGGACTGCTTTGGTGTGATTTTATTTCCTAACAACACAGCACCAATTCTTCATTGTTCGCCATTAGGAGGAGACTTGGGTATAATTTATCATTTTATTAACTCTGTAAACAAGTGGCTAGCAAGTGTGGCAAAAGTTGCTGTATGAATCAATAATGCAACAAAGAAGACAACACTTTTAATTAGCTTTAAAATCCTATTAATTGCACCATCAGTCACCCAACTAGTGTTTCAGGTGCTGCCCATTGTGGCACGATCTACATCTAAAAAAATGACAAATCAGGAGCACCCAATAGCCGGTACTTACAGCAAGGCATTAAACACCAATTTGGAATACTATAAATTCCAGTGAGAAACCAACAGCCCTGAATGAGGGCAGTTATGTGGCCATTTAACTTCCTATAAGTTTAGGGAGGAAAATGTCAGTTCCACGGATACCCATATGAACAACCACCAGTGATAAGAAGCACAAATGAAATAGGGATATTGGAAAATACATGATTGGCTTTCAAGAGTGCTTCAAATGACCCCAGGTAAATGCAGCTGAACAATCATGTTCATTATTGTGGTACCTGTGCAGTCCCATATGGCTTCTGCGCACATGCAAACCTGCTGTGGGGTGCTTTTTGAAGCTCAAAAACATCTGATGGCACTCCGCCCCCTCCTCCGTGCTATTTCCCCACCTTTTACAGTGAAATATAAAGAGGGCAGAGTGCCCTTTCCTCAGTTTTTTCTCTGCTGCTGGAGAGGTTCCCCCATTTCAACAGCCTTTTACTGCTAGCAACTATCTGCCTCAAACCTTTGCCTCCTTAGAGGTGAGTGTCCAGAATATAGCACAAAAAGTGCTCTTCAAAAAAAAAAAAAATGCAGGTCCTGTGGCTCCAGAATTCCCCATACCAATGACCATGACCGAGGGCAGTGTGACTGCTATGACCTGAGCTGGGATCCATATGCTCCTCTTAGTTCTGACCAGGCAGACACAGGTCATTTCTCTTCAGATGACCCCAAGCCTCCACAGGACTCCCAGGAAGAAGACCAAACCTTTAGTGATACAACTTTTCTTATGATCCACCTGCCTTTGAAGGCAGAGACTTTGACTATGTCTCTTAACCCTCACTCAAGGATGTGATGCCTGAACCATGCATATATTCCTCCAGTGAAGACCTTTGTGTACACAAGGAGCAACTGATCTGCATGGCTTGGTCCCTTTGAAACTGACATGTCCTGCACTCCTTCCGGAGCTATGGACCTGGTCTTTTGGGTGATGCACCCAGGGAATATGAGACCTGTCACATTCCCAGTCACAAAGGGCCTGTTAAAAGTCACAACTGGACCTTGGTTAATCCTGGCATCAGGGCTGCCTCCTACTCAACATACTGAAAACCAGTACAGAACCAAGTAGGAAGGATGGCCTTTCCATTTTCAACACCCCACTGCAAACTCCTCAGTCGGTGACCACATCCAAGGCAAGAATAAGGGTGAAAAGCTTTCTGCATCAGTTGATAAAGAGGTCTATAAACTAGATAGGCAGGAAAACCAAAAATTTTTTTGGGGGGGGCACAGTTAATATTTGGTTTTTTGTAAACTAGATAGGCAGGAAAATCTACACCTCCTCTGTCCTTGGATTTAAAATTGCCAACTACCAATGCCTAATGGCCTGCCACCAACTCTTCCTTTGGGATGTTATCACACCCTACTTGGAGATGCTACCAGAGGACAAGCACAAAGTAGCAAAACTGCTATCCAAACATCAGATCTCCTTGACAAAGCATTCTGCTGACTATGCAGCTCACAACCTCATAAGACACATGCTAGGATGGAAGATGTGCCATTCAAGAGCATGGACCTCTTCAGTGCTAATACTGACAAAGTCCTCAACAAGATGAGAGAAGACAAACTCATCACCAAAACCTCAGTGGTGATCCCCTCCACAACTTCCTACGGAGGCAGTAGGAAGAGCAGTCCAGCAGTCTCCATTGAACTGAGAGAACACACCTGCCTTCCTCAGACTATAAGTCAGCCCACTACTTCCCAATATGGGACTGCACAGGTACCACAAGGATGAAAACAGGGTTGCACTTACTTGTAACTGTTGTTCACCCACTTCTTAACTGTGCAGTCACACAGCCCTCCCTCCTGCCCCACTGTGAGCTCTTCTTTACATTTGACAACTCTGGTAACAGAGAGAGAAAAGGGTGCTCCACCCCCTCTGTAACACTGTAAAAGGTGGGGAAACAGCGTGGGGGAGGGGGATAGGGTGCTATCAGGCCTTTTTGAGCTCCAAAAACACTCCATTAGCAGTCCTGCATGTGCACAGTCCCATGTGTGACTGGAGAGGTGACCACCTGATGAGCAAGTTACAGGTAAGTACAACCCTGTTTTGTTAAAACATATATGTTAAATGTTCTTCACTGTAAATATTCATCTGAAGCAGACTGGAAGGAGATGCATGGATGTAGCCTAATTAACTTATATATTGCAAATTATTCCTGTTTTAAAGCACAACTTGACTTTATTGGTATAATGTTGGATTTTTGGGGGGGGGCACAGTTAATATTTGGTTTTTTATTCCCCATACTGCAGCTGTATGGGCTGCTAGCATATATACAACCTAACAACAGTAGTCACACTGGATCTTCAGGCAAGACTAGCCCAGGCTATCCAGGTCAGGGCGTGAACAGATATAAACAGGCTCAAAAGCTATTTTCCTTAAACTAGGAAATACTGTAACTCCAGAAGCAGCCCTTTGATCAACATGGAATTTTTCAGTTCGTGCTTAAACTCTACAGGCTTATATCCACAAGATGTTTCCAGGTAATTCTCAAAGCAGCAGGAGACAATGTTATGTTTATATTTAGAAACATATATTTAGCAATGCAGCCTAGTCACCTGATAAGCGTCTTGATTTAAGAATGATCAGATCAAAGCAAGCCCTTCATTCACTTACTGAGATAAATCTTATACTATTTGTTGCCCGACTGGAAACATCACACAGGCAATTGCCATTTTTGCTGAATCAATAGTCGGGGCACCCCCACCTTCAACTTCAGCAGCTTTTATTAAGTCTTCAGTACAGCCAAGGTCCGAAAGGAAAGGTGCTGGAACTTGTCTGCTGAAGTGTGTAGACTCAAGTTCTGAATATGCAATAGAGGGAAAATAGATACACTCTGCACATGGTCAGCAGTACTGATTATTATTTTACTCCATGTTTTAGAGCAGAGCAGTGCCACTCCAAACAGGTTCCAGGCTTCCTTGCTTTAAAAACGACAGCTGAATTGTGTGACTATTAATTTGCAGAATCAATAGCGCCTGATGCAGGTTTGATTCCTTGCCGAAATCTGCTGTGGGAATTTCCCTCTGTGTTTGCCAGCCACAACCCTTGACTCTAGTTGCTCTTGTGCAGAGGCTGCGTGGCGCTTGCAAACTAGAGAGGGCGCTCCAGTCGCGCACATACAGAGAGAAAGATATATACACACACCCCCCACACCCCAAGGAGAGGAAATTAACCTCAAGGAGACATTTGCTATGGAGAAGGGGGGGTGTTCCCCCCGAAAAGCCACCCCCAGCTAACCGGTGGCCACCGGCCCCCCTTTCCTTTGCACGCAGCACTTCGCAACCGTTTCCTTGCCTTCGGTGACTGACGATCCGGACAGCAAAGGGGAGCGGAAGAACGGAAAGGCGGCTTAACTTTTACTTGACATTATCCAGTTAGTGTCAGTTTCCCTGTTTCCAGCGCCTGCTCGCTTGGCTCGCGTTTCCCCTTCTCGTTCAACTTTGACAAAACGCTGCACGGCCCGCCCACCGAAAAGGGGGGGGGGAGGTTGATCCGGTCCTGGGACACAGATCGGACAACAAAGTAAACGCTGACTACAGGCGGGGGTGGTGGGGGTGGTGGAATCTGCTTTGCTCGCCCGGGTCAGGGGTTCAGGGGCGACGGGAGGCCGCCGGAGACAGCCAGGCACACGCCGACTGCCGGAGTCTGGAGGCTCCGGAGAGAGAGTGCGAGAGTGAGAGTTGAGTGAGTGCGCGCGCGTGAAATCGCAGCCCTCCGAACGGCGCAGAAAGAGGCGGAGAAACGCTATGTGAGCGGGCCGCACGGCTTTTCTCCTTTTAAAGAGGATCTCCCCCCCCCCAATTAAAAATAAATAAATAAAGGGGAAATCGTAAGAAATCCCAGCCGTCTGGCGGCGGAAAGTCTGCTCGCCTGCTCTCGTGTGCCGCTGCAATCCAGCGGCTTGGGAAATGGAGATGGACGTGCAGGGAGTTTCTCCGTGCCCGGAGCCCATCCCCCACGCGCAGGGGTCTGGCGGCTGTCAGCAGCAGCAGCAACAGCAGCGGCGGCGCGATGGGCAGGCGAGGGAGACCGCCGGGGACAGCAGCAGCCAGCCGCCGGAGAAGAGGCCAAGCGGCGAGAAAGAAGACAGAAAGGTAGGTTCTCAACTCCGCTCCCCCCTTTCCCGGCGGAAATCGCCACGCCCCAGGAGGGAGAAGCCCCCCCCCTTTAGGAAACTGATGGGGGGGAGACAGAGTCAAAAATAGGAAATGGGAAGGGGCGGGAGGAGCGAGTTTGGGGTCGGGAAGTGAAAGAATCCAGCCTTGCCTGCCTACAGGAAATGTGTCCTGGATTGTCACCGCAGCGCATGTGTTGCATGGATTTGATCCTGTTCTGATTTAGAAGGGCGGTTGTGATATTTCTTGGACGGCTTTCTTTTCTGCGGGGTAAGGAGGACCAGGTGCGCGTGTGTGCTAAGGTGGTTTGAGGACGAGGGAGATTAAGCCGCGTTCAAGAGTTGTTCGATGGGAAAGCCCTTCTCTGCTCATTCCTGTAGTGGACAATGGCTCTTCCTCCAGCCCCCCACCCCCTTCCAGCACATTGTAGAGCAAAGGTGGGTGATGAAACGTGGCTGGCTGGAAAGTTTGGCTTGACGATGCGGTTGGACGAAGTCGCTGTTCTCCGCCAGCTCTGTGCGCCTCGCCAGGCTGCGTGGAAGCCTGTGATGATGTCCGTAATGTCTGGCAAAGGGGGAGTTTCCGAGAGGAGAAGAACCGGCACATTTGGCTTCTCCATCCTTGCTGTGTCATTGTAGACCGGTGGCTTCGTTCTGATCCTCCTGAGAGCAGGCTTTTGAGTTCAGGAGAGAAATGGGTCGGCTCGCTTTCCTTAGCGCTGCTGACAGCTCTTATGGTTAGAGGAATGGGGGCGGGGAGGGGGGAGACGATATCACTGTGAGGATGTTAGCAAAGCGCATGGATCAGCCGTACTGGCTGTAGGGATCTCTTCTTTTCCATTAATATTTCCCAGCGTGGATTTAATAACTGAAGGGTATAAAATGGTTTATGTCTGGCTGCCCAGGAGCTCACAAATGCCCCTGCATTGTACTCCAACAGCAAATGTGATGATTGATTGATTTAAACCCTCCCCCCCCCAATTCAAAGTGCACCCAAAGTGAGATTTCATGAAAGTTTTGTGTAGTGTTCCCTGTTGACAATAATTGCACCTTTTACAATGTGAGTGGAAATGAAATCTGTGAGTGTGTTTCATGTTGTAGGGTTGTGTTTTTTTACTGCATGAGATAGTTCTGGTGTGTTAGAAGTATGTAAAGGAATAGCCAAAACAGAAACAAAAGAGACTCTAGTAGTAAACCATAAAAATTAGGCACTGATTCTAGAACAGGGAAATCAATAATAGGGGGAAACTGCATTTTAAAAAACAAAATATGAGTTATCTGTTGCTTAATAAATTTCAGTTTGCATTGATGACTCTTTGTCTTTTCTGATCTGTGCTGATTAAATTTTACACCTGGTTAAAATTATGAAACAAAGACGGGATATTTGATTTCTACAGTCTATAATCAAACAGATTTTTTGCTAAAACCTTTTTATTGGTAGTACTTTAGAACCACGGACTAATTTCTAACAGTTGGATCTTCCTTGCATCCCTCTAAAAAAGTGGTATATGGAAGGGTGATAATTACACTAATGAAACTGGGGGCTGTTTTTACTTCAAAAGGTGACTGTGACTTTCCGGGGGGTAGATTTTAAATGTGTCTTTCATAATGAAAGATTACATTATAACTGAGTATGGCAATATTAATAGCTGTGACTGGATATTGCCATAACATGTGCACATGACTTTGAGGATTTCAGTCTACAAAGCATTTCTGGTGTGGAACTTTAAACATATGCCTCAAATATTAGTTTGCCTTTTAACTGAAATATACAAGAGAGCCACCAGTAGAGAAGCTATGGTGTCCGTGCCAGTGCCTCCAGCATTTCAAAAACCTGCCATCAGCAGAAATCTGTGATCAGTAGTTACTTCTGGATGCACTGTGTGCTCTGTCTAATGTTTTACTAGCAGCTGGTAGCAGGAAGTCAAAGGACGCATGTCTGCAGGTGAAAGAAGGAGCTGAGGATGCTTGGCTAGATTTATGGCTAATTAAAAAGCATACATAATTGAGCCTTTCTCTAATGGGCTTTCTGTTAGGTTTTGCAAGTGACTTCTTGACACAGGAACAGAATGCTGCTTTTCCTCAGTGGTGGCCTTTAAAACAACATGATGACAGAGGTCTCTTGGGGACCCTACAGCAAAGCGGGTCTAGCCTTCTTTATTGCCTAAGGAGGTCTGGCTGTTTTTGTGGCTGGAAAACAAGGAGCGGGGAGGTATTGCGAACCAATTCTAGGTGCAAAGCTTTTGTTGTTGTTGTTAACGCTACACTTTTGAGATGTGTTGTCAAACGACAGCTATGATCTAGAATGGCTATTAATGGATGTTTTGTTAATTTCTGAACGTCAAAAGGAACCTTTTATAAACTTGCATGTATAGACATACTCACACATTCTTTGGTGCATTGATGTGCTGTCTGCTTATCACTTATCATTAGATTGAACTTGGAGGGTGAAACCGGCTGTTGCTCACTTCATCACTCCTCATAATGATCAAGGAAGGTAACTAAAATAGAGCCACTTCGTAGAGGAAGGGCTGAGACTAAGAAATGGTAAACTGTGCTTAAGCCACTCACCGACTAAGATTTCAACTGAAGTTTAAGAGCCCAGTTACACATTCAGGGAAATCACGTGTTACAGGTTTCCCCCACACAATAATACTTGGTGATGAGGGATCACACAACCACCCTATGATGTTTGTGGAAAACTAGCATATCAGGAATCTTGAAAAAGTGAGTTGGATTCTGTCTCTTGCATGCTAGTCTTCTACTCTAAAACATTCCAAATGTCAACTCACTTCAACAAGTTAATTTGGGAGTTACAAGGAGGAGGTGTCAGGGCTGGCAGCTGGTGGTTTCCCAGGCAGTCTGTAGCAGCCGAGCTTACCCTGAGAAAGAATCCTTCAGACTGAACAGTCAGGTCGGAGATATAGACCAGGGTGAAAGACCTCCTGGTTCCCCGGATCATCTGATCCTGCTGCATCTGAAAGCCGAATCATGTCTTCTGGCCACCTGCAGATCTGCATCGGAGATCAGCCTCGTAGTTCCTTTTACCTACATGCCGCTCTGTGGCAGAAGTAGGAAAGTGAGTCAAGAGTCCTACTGCTGCCAGAGTCCTCCAGAGGTTTACAGGAGAATCACTTCCCACAGGGTAACTAGCTGGAGACATCCAAGCCTTTGTAACTACATCATTTCTTTGAGTCTGATGTTTGTGCAATAGTATCCCTTTTGGAATCTTTGGATGTTTTGACACTAAACTTGATAGGCCAGTCGGAATATGGGGCTTGGGTTGAAGCATGTGTCAAACACTAAGGTAAACAACGCTGAAAAACTGCAGTCTGAAATGCTTGATGGAGAGTTTTTCCCCCCCAATGGGGACCCCAAAGCGACTTACAGCATTGTTCTCATGTCCTCCGTTTTGTCCTCACAAGGACAACCCTGTGAGGTAGGTTGGGGTTAGACTGGAAAAGTATGACTGGTTTAGGGTCATCCGTTGAACTTCCCTGGCAGAGTGGGATTCTATCTGGGGTCTCCCTCACCTTAATTCAATACTCTAGCCATTACAACACACTGATTCTCTCACCATACTGTCTTTCCCATTCTGGAGATAGCATGTCTCCCTCAATCTATATCAGTAAGCTCTTTTTCTCTTTCCTAAAGCATGCTCTCTTTTACAGAAGTGCTGGGAGGGCAGGACTTTGGGCAAAAATCCCCAGCCCCAGCTGAGCATGGGTCCCCAAATGCAGCAGGTTATAATGCTGTATCCCACAGCATTGGCACACACATACCACTGTGCCTGTGTGCTGCCTGAGGAGTCTAGCTGTCTGTGTTTTGTATGGCAAAGCAAGGTGAATGCAGCTTGAAGAAGAGATTGGATTTATACCCCGCCCTTCACTACCCAAAGGTGTCTCAGAGCGGCTTACAAACTCCTTTTCCCTTCCCCTCCCCACAACAGACACCCCGTGAGGTAGGTGGGGCTGAGAGAGCTCTTGACAGAAGCTGCTCTTTTTCAAGAACAGCTCTTATCAGAACTACGGCTTGCCCAAGGTCATCCAGCCAGGTGCAAGTGGAGGAGTGGGGAATCAAACCCGGTTCTCCCAGATTAGAGTCCGCGCACTTAACCACTACACCAAACTGGCTCTCGAGTCTTGTGGCTGGGTGGATAACAAAAAAACCCCAAACCACAACATTTCCTGGCTGGGCTGCATTGTCCAGCTGAGGAAGGTGAGCTGCACATCTTGGACTAGAATGGAAGAGGGGCTCTAGTGGAGCCCCACCAACAGTGGATCGTCTCCTCCTCCAGTCCTGGACTTGGCAGTTGCAGTTATGAAGCCTGTTCCCCTCCTAATGTATACAGAGTTGGATCTATGTTTTATTAATATGCCGCCTTTCCTTCTTTTTCAAGATCTCTTTTGTTCAATTTAATGTATACATTTTAAAAAGCTGATATTCCATCTCTCATCCCAAAGCTCCCAAACTCTAACAATGCAATGGACTTAGAATGGTGTAGCTTTACTTGGAGCTGCATTGTACGATATCTGCTCAGAGAGTCTTTGCCACCTATGGGTCTCTTGGATGAAGTTGGAGATGGTGAAGTATCTATTAGGGAATTCTTTCTGATTGAGAGAACTGAAATTGTCTTCAGAATTTTACAAAAGGACTAATAAGTACACTTGTTTAAAATTGTTCTGTCTCTGTAAAGAATTGCCCCAACACAGAAGGAACAGCTGTTTGAATTTTTCAGTCAAACGATCAATAAGTGGCTGAAGCTTGAAAAGCTACTCTCACCAATGATGGTTCCGGGGCAAGCACAGAAAATGTTGTTTTAACATAGGGATCTCATTAAAATAAGTACTGTTTTGAGTCAAGTTTATCACAGAGTAAAATGAGGGGTGAGTGTATGAGAGAGCAAGACTGATTATGTGAAAGGTCTACAGATAGAAATAATGAATGTCATAGTTGATAAGTTAAAGAATCCCATGAAGGCTGACCTAGAAGCATTTGTTTTGTTATCTGGTAATCATTTCTATCACATTTTCCAGTTTACAAAGAACCTGGTAGCTCTTGTGTAACCCATCCTTCCTTCAGAACTCTGTGAGGCAATGAAGGCTGACTGATTGTGTCTTGCCCAAATTCCCACTGAGTTCTGAACCTGAATCTCTTTCACCTAGTGTAGTTTAGTGGTTAGAGTGCCAGACTAGGATCTGGGAGCCCCACATTTGAATCTCTACTCTGCCATTGAAGGTAGCTGGATGACCTTGGGCAGTCATACTCTCAGCCTAACATTCCTTATAGGGTTGTTCTGTCGAAAACGTGGAGGGGAGGAGAATGATGTACGCTCCTGTGATGGACTGCACTTTTTAAGAGGCTTAGGAATGCTGTACCAACAATCAAAGGACTCTGAAGGGTTAATTATTCACAGAGCCAGAGAGCCTTGAGTGACAGGCTGCTCTAAGAAATCTGATTGGTTGGCATCAGCTGAGCAAAAAAGTCTTGTGAGAGCTGTATGCTGAGGAGAGTCAGTCAGATTCCTACCTAAACAGAGAAGAGATGTGCACTGAGACCATCTTAGTCTAGACTGACAGAAAAAGGGTTAGTGCTGACAGAGTCAGATTTCTACCTTGACTGAATGCAGTGATTTCAGCATTATCTGAGAGCGGTTTGAACACAGACAGAGAACTGGGGGAAAGTTTGACAAGGAAGTTTGGGTAGTAGCTGAAGATTCCCATTCAGGCCAAAGGAAATGGATCTTCTAGGGAGAGAAGAAATTCCCTATCCAGTCAAAAAAGGAGAGTACAGAGCACAGAGATCTAATGTGATTAGAAACTGCCTGTAGAGACCTCAAAAGTCAGTCAAAAACTCAAGAAGAGTGCTGGTGTTTCAAAGAGAAGGGTTTGGATACTGGGAAGAGGGTACCAGCCTTCTGGGCACCAAAAGAGTCAGTTATTATACAAATACAGTGTACTAGAGAATTTGGAAAAACACAGGAACAAAAGCTTCTCAATATAAAGATTTCAGTAACTGAGAATAACTTAAGAACATCTCATATCAAAAGTCTGTGCTTGTACTAGTTTTATCTTAGTAATTTCAACCCCTGATTTCACCTGACCTTTCCCCTTGATGTTAAATAAAACTTTTTATCTTTGAATTTTAAAAGTGTCTTAAGTGCCATTTGCAAGGGTTTAAGTTAAAGGTTGATCCTATCCCTTCCCTCAGGTTCCTGGGCCGAGCAAATAGCCAATATATATTACTGACACGGGGTGGGACAGCCAAAGTTTCTTCAGCAGAGAAGTAAACACGTTACCAGGGCTGCTCAGTCAGTAAAGGGAAAGAAAAAAAAGAGGGAAAATCTAGCCTCTGAGGGAGAGAAGAGGACAGAGTCTGTCATAGCCCCCTTGGGTCCCTACTGGCAAGAAAGGATGGGTATAAATAAAGTAAATAAATATGAACATACAGACACACTGCACTGCCTTCTGCACTACACTAACAAACTGCTTTCAGCAATTTTTTAAGAAAAGAAGAGTATTTGTTTGACGTAGAATATTTAATGTAGTACTGTCCATTATCCCAACTGCTTTGTTTCTTCCTTCATGTTCATGCCTCAGAGCAAATCTGACATTGTCAGTATATTTCAATGAGAGCTGGCCCATACCCACTTTAAGGGGTACATTGTACTATGACAGAAGAAATGGGGGCTATCCTTCCATTGGAAGAAGCCTTCCCCTTCCGCTTAGGTGGCTCTTCTGTTGGAGAAAGTCTCCTTAAATTGGAGGAAGGCTCCTTAGGCTGCTGGTAGGCATCAAGCTTTGCTTAGTGGGGTGGTAGGAGACAGGCCAGTGTCTGTCCTTTTTTGCTTAATTTCATTGGGAGGCAGTTTGGTAGAACTGGCCCTCATGTTGTTGTGGTGGTCTCTGGCTGACACAGGGTTGCCACCTTGTAGTTATTTAAGCTCTGCTCTGGAAAAGCCCTCTCTCACTGCTACAACACTTGTACTCATTCTGCTGTGTCTGTCATGGGTACCTGTTAGATAATACCTATGATGGATGACACGCTTCCCCCATAAAACATATGGAGCTCTTCTAAAACTATATTTAACTTGAAACAAAAATAAAGCTCATCAAAGAACGGGTGTATGTTGAAACTATCCACATCAACACATGCTGCCTATTAATTAGAAAATAACTGCCAAGAGCCCCCCCCCCCCCAGCCAGGAGTGAAATCAACTAGATCAGCAGCAATTCAGTGTTCTTAGCTAGTCACAATTTCATATCTCATTCTAAATCTTTGGAGCTAGGGTGAATAATATGTAGGAATTAGGTCAAAACAGCAAATGACTCTTCCCCTTCGTGGTGAGGTTATCCCCATCCCTTATTGTTTGTAGAATTATCACATAATTGATAATGGACACAGGCTAAAGCCACTATAGCAGTAAAGGGAAGTTTTTTCTGTTGCTCCAGAAAAATAATAATCTTTGCATAGCCTTTATAGGCCTCCAGACATGGGACACATAGAGACCCCTTCAGAATCTTGCATATTCTGGCTCCCTATCCATGGTTAATCCCTGGTTGCTGTCACAAGATGGCTGATGAACTGGGACAGACTCTAGTGGCCTCTACTTCGAAGCAGTGAGCAAGGGGGAAGGGACACCTTCTCTAATTTGTGGGCAGTTTGTGGTATTGGAGGGAGTACAAATTAGACTTGTTAACACTATGCATTTGCTAATGGTGATGTCAGTGGCTCATACTAGACTTGTTAACACTATGCATTTGCTAACGGTGATGTCAATGGCTCATATCGAATGCCGTTGGCGAGCCCCACCTGCACATTGCTGAGAACACAGGATCCTCCACTCACTTGGTTGCCAGTGCCACTCTGATATGAAGTGCACACATCTAATTGCTGTGGAAGAGAACCAGCACATGTCAAATTCTGGGGTAGCCTCTACCTGCTGGGTGCTTGATTGAAGAAGGCAAAGAGAAAGAATGCAAAAAAGGCAGGGACCTCTCCTTTCTTTTACTCCACAACTCTCTGTTTTCAGGCATCCCTGTTTCTTGGCTTAATTTGTTCCTTTCTGCGTTCTCACATGGTTCTGGCATTCCAAAAAAAAATGAATCAGCTCATCACCCCCTTCACCCAACAGGAATAGGAAAGAAAACTAACGAGAGCCTGTGTGGTTAGAGTGTCAGACAAGGATCTGGGAGACCCTATTTTGAATCCCCATTCTGCCACGGGAGCTTGCTGGGTGGCTGGGGGCTAGTCACACACAACACAGTCTAACCTGCCTCACAGCTATTGTGAGGATGAGATGGAGGAGAGGAATATGATGCAAGCTGCTTTGTGTCCCTTGCTGGCATGAAAGACAGGGTATAAAAGAAGTAAGGTGAATAAATATAATAATCTTTGGTAGCCAAAGCAAATGCTCCCCCCCCCCTGTATTTTTGCATGATCCTCGCGTGATGTAGACAGGAGCAAGAGCCAGTTCATAAATGCCAGCACCACACAAATGAACAGGAAGTAACTAATTGAGGTGGAAGGAAAATGTAAAGGGACAGTAGATCTGGAAAGCCATAATTCTGCTTTACTAGTCTACTTGGGATATATAAAGGAAGAGACAGGCAGGCACTGCAATTGTATTTTGAGTTTTTAAAGACTGCAGATCAGACCTGGAGAAAAGACAGAGGAACAACATGTGAAGACAGGAATGCAATTGGCTGGCAATTACATCGTCTGGATTCTCTATAGTAAATGAACAACATCATTTCTAGACTAAACATACTAAACTAGTATGGAAGTGAATGGAGTAACCCTGGTGCATCTAGAACTTGTTGGCAAAGCTTTGAGTTAGAGAGCATTTAATTCTGGTCCAGAAAACGTCCGTCATCTGAACTTTACTTAATGCACATAAGCATGTTCCCAATAGGATTCATACTTTCTAAAAGTAAAGCCTTCCAAATGGTAGTGATCATAGGAATTCAAACCCAAGAGACGCATGCCAGTTTGTAACAGATCTGTGGCTTCAAACAATGGACATCAATTAGTGTTCGAAGATTAGCACCCATGCTTTAAAAAACTTGTGTTACAGCGCCAAATGGATTCTTTGTATTGAACTATTTAGGCTCTTCTTATACTTGAGGCTTAAATTGGCAGCATTTTAAATCAGCTTCTAATATGAATGTAGAACCTGCATTGGCTGAGATTTACATTTATTTTTTTCTGCCCATTCCCCCCTTTAACTGCAATCATGTGATACAGTGGCCGAGTTCAGACTGTCAGTTTGGCCCGGCAGCCAAATGTTTCAGGAGCATTTCAGGAGTGGATTGAAGGGGCGGGTTCACACAGGCACATCTTTCAGGCGTCCCCCAGCCGTACTCAAGCCGTCTTGTGCGGTTTCCCTCCCGCGTTTAAAAAGTACCAGGTGAAAGTGGTAGCAAACCATGTGTAGAGCGGGTTGATTCCGGTTCCTTAAGTGTGAACGCAAATGCTGCTAAGGCGGGAACAACCCAAAGTAGTTGATAATAGGCACTGGCTGTTTCTGCGGCATGCGCCCATGCGCATAGGCGCATGCAGCAGAGCACAGAAACAGTCGCTAACAGCCCACCAGGGGCAGGCCAACAGTGTGACTGCTCCCTTGTGCTTCCTCCATGGTATCCGCCCGCTTCATTCACTGCAGTGTGAACGGGAATACCGCAACCAATCCGTTCCGGGTCTTCTTTGCCACGACTCCCTAGTCCATTAGGCCTAGGGTATCAACTAGATTAGAGTAACAGCTAAAGTTATTAGTGTGTAATTGGAACAGTGTTACAATGAGTGAAACTTCACTCTCTCTTTCTTCACTCTGGCTTATTCCTTTCATTTTCACTCTGGCTTATTCCTTTCATTTTCACATATCTGAAGTTTTTAAAATCTAGAACAAGGAATTTTATCCATAGAGAGTGTTACCAATTGCAGAATTCTTTAGGAGGCACAAAATTAGTGACTATTATCTTTGTACAATTGGTTAGGAATAAGGTCCATTGAAATATATTGGATTTACACGTCGGTAAGGACAAGGAAGATTGCCATCCTGACCTGTCACTTTTAGTGTTTTTGTATTGCTTGAGGCCCACTGATTTTCATAGGGTTTTATGAGCAAAAGTGTAATTAAGGCAGGCCTTGACAAATTTTCTTGGGCTTTACAAGCCACCTGGAAAATTTAGGAGCCAGACTTATTTTTTGACCTTCAGGAATTTCTGTTTTAATGAACATGCTTTCTAATTATTGCTACCACAAAACCTGATCCTAAATTCTTTACAGTTTCTTGTCATTTTTAAAAAAGTTGTAACAAAAGTGTTTCAGTGTACAGATAAATATGTGGTAACCCTGTTGCGATAACATCACAACAAAAAGCTAACCTCTATCCCCTTGCCTAAATAAGCTTTGTACTTCTACTGAGAATCACCAAGAGGCACTTACTGAAAATACTAGGCGCCACAAGGAAAGTTCTAGGTGCTATGTCACCCTGGAGCCTGGGATTTGTTGAGCCCTGTCTTAAGAGATGGGAACTGTTTGATTTGATACAGTGGTTGAATCTCTCCTTATTTCTGAGATAAGTGCAACTGTAGATCTAGGAAGATAATACTGTATGCCACATTTGGAGTGTTTCTATCTAGATAAAGGATGGAGAAGATGGATAAAAGTCAGATGGTTCATCCAGTCATGAAAATATGAAGAAACTCGACCTATGCAGAACTAGTATGCAGCGGCCTGCTGCTTTCCCAGGCCTCATACTTTGATCAAGCTGAAGATCAAAGATTTGGAGTCTTGGAGGTTTGGGCAGTTTCATGGGTTTGTCCTTTGTGCTGTCTCTCTTTCCACTTTGGAATGTGTAACTAATAGCATCTAGCCATAAGCCAAGCACTGTGGAAATACTAATTCAACAGGTTTTGTTTGTCCCTGTTTAAAGCCATTAAGCAATTTTAAGAGCTTCAGACTTGTACTGTGGATGTAAAATGTCATTGACTTTCATTTTCAACTATAAATGATCATGGAATAAACCACTAGCAACAGTCAACGAGGAATAATAGTAGGCAGAACCTGTATCCATTTCAGGTATTCTACAGATAAGTATTAGTTTTATCTAGAGAGTGAAAACAAAGAAGTAGACCTCTATTGTATCTGTTTAGATGGAGTACGTGTTTTAAAGGATTTTACACACTGCTTCAAGCACCATTGACACCTCTCCTCATCTGTTGACTACAGTTATCTTTGACTGAGGTTATTACTCAGCTTCTGCTTACTCCTAGACTCCTGGAGCAATATTTTTCTGGCTGAATCTAATGCAGTTGTATGAGTCCCAGCAGGGGCATGTGCTGGGGTGGAATAACGTATGCAAAACCAAAAACAAAACCCCTTATGCAGGGGAGGAAAGGTTGTTAATATCATTCAAACCTATTGTGATTAATTATGAGCTACTGTTTTCTGTTGTGTTTCAATGAACTTCAAAAGGGTAAGTGTTCTCAGGACAAAGTATGCCATTGTATTGTCGGGGTGTGGAGGAGGAAGATTGGAAATGGGTGAAAACATATCAAATAATAACCATTACACAGTTCTTTAAATATTCGACAAATTGAATATAAAGTTGTTGATGGGATCTTTGGCAAAGGTGTTTTTAACAACTTACTAGATTTCCATTTGAGCCATTTAACATTAAATTAGAAACCTTATTTAAGGTTTTCTTGTTTTCTATGTGTCAGTTTTTCTTTATATGAGAAAAAGACAGAAGTCTTTTGCTGTGAAAAGCCGAGGCGTGCAGTACTGTCCTTAGTAGGGATGGGCACGAACCCCAAACAATCCCTGATTCAAGCACGAACCAGGCCGGTTCGTGGTTTGCAAACCAGGGGTTTGAGAGAATGTGTCTCCCATTATCTGCCCACAAACATCCATGTTTTTCATGGAGGTTTGTGGGAGACACGTTCTTGGGCTCTGAAGGCATTTAAATACCTTTGGGGCCCACCTCCGGGTTGGGCCAGCCCAACTGAGCTCTGAGATTGAGTTCCCAAGGCCTTTATAGTAGGCCTATGGAGTTCACTCTGGGAGCTCAGTCGGGTCACCCAACTCAACTGAGCTCCCAGAGTGGGCCCTGAAGGCTTTTATAGGCCTTGTATGCCCTTATATGGGTGGACCCCACCTGGAATTGGGCTCTGAAGGCCTATAAAAGCCTTCAGGGCCCACTCTGGGAGCTCAGTTGAGTCAAGCCACCGAACATGACTGAGCTCCCAGACTCCCTCTCAGAGCTCAGTTAGGCCAGGCCAGCCCAGCCCAGAGGTGAGCTCCGAAGGCATTTAAATGCCTTCAAAGCTCCCTTCTGGTTGGGTGGCCTAACCCGGAAGTAAGCTCCAAAGGCATTTAAATGCCTTCAGAGCTCAGTTGCATGGGGCCATGGGCCGGTGGTGGGCTCCGACAGCATTTAAATATCTTCAGAGCTCACTACCGGTGTGGGCTGCAGCCCCATGAACCTCCTGAAGCACGAACTGGTTTGTGCAATGGAGAAATTCATGGTTCGTGGTTCATAGAAACCCCAAACCTTGAACCTCCCTTTTTTCTGGTTCATGCCCACGCCTAGTCCTTAACATGGTTACTAAGAAGTAACTCCCTTAAGAGTTCAATGGAGTTTATTTTTTTAGTAAGTATAAAGATCGCAGCCTTAAAGTCTAGTCATATGCTTGCTTCCCTGGAATAAATTCAATTGAACTTGATGGGACTCACTTCTGGGTATGTACACATAGGATCAGGATGTTAGATATTTGGGAAACAATGTGACTAATAATGCGTAGCATTTTGTAATGACAAATTCTTTTACAGGTTTTTTTTACATTCTTTTCACGATCACGTGCGTCCTTTAAAACCTTCAGGGGAGACTGTATTTGCGATTTTCTATTTGTACTGTTAAAATCTGTAGAGGGACAGGGCAGGGTCTTATCGTTTGTTACCCCAATCATGGGTGTCTGTGAATGGGGAAGCAGGAGTGTTTGCTCCTTCCCAGAATCCTAAATTTACTGATCTGCCTCTGGTGACTCGCTATTACATTTAATAAATTCCCCACTCCTGAATTCTTTCCGTAGACACCTTTGACCCCAGTGCCATGTAACTCCTTCTCTAGAGAGGTCTACCTGCAGGACTTTTGAAAGCCTTGGAAGTCGTTTTTCTTTAAACAAGCTTCCAGAGATTTCTCATTTTAAACTGGGTTTAGTGCTCTGGCATTTTAAAAGGCTGACAGGCCTTTTTTTGGTGATGTCTGTTTTTTTCCTTCATGAAGGCTTGAACATTCCAAAGAAAAGACAGCTTATAAACTTACAGCAATTAATGTTTTAAAAATTATTTGGCTTCCAAATGTGCTCTTGTTATTCCCATTGTTTAAACGCGAAAGGAAGGTTAGATTAAACCAAGCCCAAGGCTACCAAGCAAGTGCTTTGACCTGAGCTAATATTTGAATGCAGATCTTCCAGAACAAAGTTCAAGAACCTGTCCACTGTAAGGATGCCCTTGCACTGGCGAGCTTGTGTGCTAGATTTTAACCCCCATTGTTCTCCTGTATATTTGCATTGACATGGGGAGTGATAGCAAAGCCAGCGTACTCAATCAGTCAGCAGACTGGCAGGAATATTAGGCATATTCTTGAGTTCTCCTGAGACAGGTTGCTATTACAGATATATCACCTCATGCTTTGCTTTCTTCCATTGTAGTATTAAAGCTATTTCACAAACAGAAACAGGGTAAATTTAAGTATCATCTTCTCTAGATTGTGTAGAAACATAAAATGCATTCTTGAAAATCCTTAGAGTACAGGCATGGATTTCAAGTGAAAAGTTCTCAAACGAAGAAATATTTATAAGCTTTATCATTAGCACACACAGCATATCAGCCTAACAAATGGATAAGGTGTTTTGAAGTGCCTTAGAGAATAGGAACCATGTTCTGAAGTTGAAGCTGTCACTATAAATAGCACATTCTTTGAGTGATATGTCTTTAAAAGCCTTTCCGTTATAATAAGATCTTTCATGTTGCGATCACTCGCACCGTTTGCATAGAAGGGTCATATAAAATGTCAGATATTGATATTGATGCTGTACTGTGTTAACTGTGTTTAAAATTAATGTACATTGAGTGCTTTGTCCTAATCTCCTGTATGGGAATATAGGTTGTATATAAAAGAGGTTGTAGGATCTTAACTGGCAAGCTCAATAGTATCGAAGGAGACGGTCCTTCAGGTATGCTGGCCCCAAGCCATTTAGGGCCTTAAAGGTAAGAACCAGCAGTTTGAATTGTGCCTTGAAACAGCAGGGTAACCAGTAGAGGCCTTTCAGCACAGGGGTGATACGATCCCTGTAACAAACCCCTAACGGTAGCCTGGCCACCACATTTTGGACCAGTTGAAGTTTCTGAACAATTTTCAAAGGCAGACCCATGTAGAGTGCATAGGGTTGTCAGACCCCCACTGGGGGCAGGGGAACCCCTGCCTTTGTGGGGTGCTTCCCTCAACTGGCCTGAAAGGTGATGTGATATCGTCACCCAGAAGTGACGTCATCATGTTGCTGATGTTGCAAAACCACACTCTCGTTTTGGGGCAAAACTCTATGGTAAAATCAGCTACAGACCATAGATTTTAGCCCAAAAACTAGAGCATCACCCCCTGACGTCAGTGATGTGATGATGTCACTTTTGGGTAAGTCTTCATACCGTGCATGCTTCACACGCATAGCGGAAGATTCTAGAAAGCAGCAAGGATCCTCCCGCAGGCAACCCTAAGAGTGCAGATTCTCCATTGACTTGTCTGGATTGAGCTTCAGTTTATTGGTCCTCATCTATCCCATTAACTTTTCCAGGCATCTATTCAAGACTTTCACAGCCATTAAGAAGAAATAGAGCTGGGTGTAATACGCATAGTAGTGGCACCTCAGTCCAAATACCTGGATGACCTCTCCCAGTGGTTTCATGTAGATGTTAAGTAGCATGGAAGATAAGATGGGACCCTGCTGGAGTCCATAGCATAAATGCCACAGGGCTTAGTAGCACTCCCAGACAACCTTTTGGAGCTGGTTGGTCAAATAAGAGTGGTACCACCAAAACACAGTGGCCCCTACTCCGAGCCGAGCCAGCTTTTCCAGAAAGTTACTATGGACATTGGAATTGAGAGCTACTGAGAGGTCCAGAAGAATTTAAGGTAATCAGTCAGGGTAACCTAGGCCATTTCTTTTCAAAGCCAGGCCTGAATCCAGATTTTAATAAATCCAAGATTGTCTGACGCTGTTTAGTCACTACCTGGTCGAACATCTTAGCTAAGAATGGAATATTAGCCAATGGGCAGTAGTTGTTTAGGTAATTTGAGTCCAGGGATGCGTTATTCAGGAGGAGCCTCACAACCACCTCTTTCAAGGCAGTTGTAACTACACTGTCCTACAGAGAGGCCTTTATTACCTCCTGGACCCAGTCAACCAACCGAGCCTGGCATGATACTATTAACCATGAAGGCAAAGGCTCAAGGCTGTAGTTGGTGACCCACACACTTCAAAGCAGCCTGTCAGATTCATCAGGCCTCACCAACTGAAAGTCATCCATACAACTAAGATAAGACTGTGCTCCAATAGCATCCTGCGATTGAACAGTCCAACTGTGGCATCTAAAGTCATGGTGGAGTAGAGCAATTTTATGTGCAAAAGGCATTGACGAGGAATCACAGTGGGCCTATTTCCCCCCAGGATCAATATCCTCTGTGGCCTAAGATAAATGCCCCTTCACTACCCATAAAAGCTGTGCTGGATGGCATTGTGTAGATGCAATGGCTGCAGAGAAGCAAATTCCTTTTGCTGGCCAGACTGGTAATTCCAAGTGGTATCATGGGATTGCCCTGACCCAGATAACCCAGGATAGCCCAGTCTTGTCAGATCTTGGACACTAAGCAGGTTTGGCCCTGGTTAATACTTGGATGGGAAACCACCAAGGAATGCCAAAGTCTCTATGCAGAGACAAGCAATGGCAAACCACCGCTGAATGTCTCTTGCCTTGAAAAACCTACAGGGTAATCATAAGTCGGTTGCGACTTGATGGCAAAGAAAAATCATGTGACTGGTCGGCAGATCACTGGAAACTTGTGACTAGTTTGCCGGGTTTCCAGAAACAGTGCTAAAATACTAAGGGCTTCAGGCTATAATGAGAGATGCAGTAGGGTGGTGGTTCTGAAGTAATCTAGGTGGGACACTGGGTTTTCATAATATTTACTAAGAATTTTCTCTCACTCTATCCCCATGTCCACCTCCAAATGTGATATGCTGTCTTCTGCTGACTCTACCCACCATGGATTATCCATCTGTGACCTTTTGCCATGCTAGTAGTAATAACAGAATGCCTGTAAACATGTAAGTGTACTTCTTGGGAAAATTGGGCTTTCTGTTCCTCTAGGGTTGCCATCCCCCCAATGAGGGTGGGTTCCCCCCCAATTTTGGGTGCCCCAATCCACCAATGGCCAGCTGGCTGGTGGGGGAGCCCCACCCCTAAAGAGTCCTGCTGCGCCCAACGTGCCCAAGTTGTCCCATTGTGCTGGGCACGACACACAGGGGGTGTTCTAATATTTGGCTAAAAATGACCATAGAGTTTTTAGCTAAGTGCTAGAGCATCCCCTGCATGACATGCCCTGCATGATGATGTCACTTCTGGGCAATGTCATCACAGCGCATGCAAGGAAACTCTGGGAAGAAGCATGCCCCCCCCCTGCTGGCAGATGGTAAGCACCTGGCAACCCTGTGTTCCTCTCAAGGTGGGACCCAGGTTCTTTGACAGAGTGATTGATGTGAAGTAAGATACAAAATGCTGAGAACCGCTGCAGTAGGGCATGATTCTGATGTCACAGAATGGGCTACTACTGGATTGTGGTTAACATATATTGCATTTTTTGGTTCCAATCTGGATGCTGGCACTTATGGAAGATTTGGGACAGACCCAGTTAGGAATAGGGTAAATCACACAATAGCAAAAATGAGAAAGACAGGAACATCTGCGGACTTGGTAGTTGCATATAGGTAAAGGTAAAGGTTCCCTTGCTCGAAAGCCAGTCAAGTCCGACTCTAGGGTTGCAGTGCTCATCTCCGTTTCAAAGCCGAAGAGCCAGCGCTGTCCGAAGACGTTTCCGTGATCATGTGGCTGGCATGACGGAACGCTCTTACCTTCCCACCAAAGTGGTACCTATTTATCTACTTGCAATTTCTTGCTTTGGAGGTAAGTCCTTATGTGTTTAGGACTGCTGATTAATTGGCTGTTCTAGCTGATTCTAGCAGTCTTGGAGGCACATGGCAGCTCTACTGTTTTTTATAATTTATTTTTTTAATTATTTTCTCAAAAAAAAAGGTGGGATACAGAAGGGAAGAAAGGGTAGCGGGAAAATATAAATTCATCAGGTTTGTCAAAGGCAGTTCTACTGTTGAAGCTAAAAGATCTGGTAGTTCTGGTTCAATGGTTGTTTGTTAACAATGTGCAAGCTGCTCTAGGCTCCTTGGGAAAAGATGGGGGGTAAGCAAAGACAGCACTTCCTGTAACATTAAGGGTATTTTGCAAGGGTTTGATAGAGGAGAAAGTCAGTGCAGTCCTGTGCAGAGTTACTCCACTTTAAGCCCACTGAAGTCTGCATAGAATTGCACTGGTAGGTCCTGTGAAAGTCATCCAGTTCTGAAAGGGAGAAACTGAACATCACAAACACAGTCATTCCAAAAATTGGTGGCAAAGGCTGTGACTTGAAGCATTGGGGTTATTTGCATCGGAAGGATGTATTTCTACAGATGACTGCAGTCCCATAGGTTTGATTACACATGTGGAACACATACCAGGGTTTCTCCGTTCTCTTTTATGAACACAGGAAATGATCTGTGCACCTATGCAGAATGTGTGCATGGAGGTGACACCTTCTTCTTCACAGAAGATAATGGACATGGGGAATTGGGATTATACTTGGTGGATTGAATCCTATGACTTGGTTTTGCTAAACCTGACTTCAACAGAGGAAGCTTGAGCCACTGGAGCAACACCCAGATCTCCAGAGCCAGGTCTCCTTCTGGCCTGGTCTCCAATCCTTTGTGTTCAGGATTGGTGTCTAATGGGTAGCAGCTATAACAGCTTAATTCAGTCTCAGCATGGTGTGGTGGTTAAGAGTGGCAGACCCTAATCTGGAGAACTGGGCTTGGCCTCCGCATGAAGCCTGTTGGGTGACCTTTTGCCCGTGACCGTTCTCTCAGAACTCTCTCAGCCCCACGTACCTCACAAGGTGCCTGCTGTGGGGCGAGGAAGATGATTGCAAGCGGTTTTGAGACTCCTTAGGGTAGAGAAGGGTGGGGTATAAAAACCAACTCTCCTCCTTTTTCTTCTTCGCATGTACTCTTTCACTAGAGCAGGAGTAAGCAACCTTTACCTCCCAAGTGCTGGAAAAAGGAAACGTCTACCTGTGAAGATGGTGTGCTGGAGAGATGGGTGGGATTCACTTTGTATTTGACTGGAAGCTTGCACAAAGCTAGACATGCAGTACAATTCCACACAGATTTACTCAGATGAAATCAGTGGTATTGGATGGAGCAACTCTACATAGGATTACACTGTCAGAAACTCCAAGACTAGATCAGGTGATTATCACAATTAACTAATGCAACCAATGCTCCCTCTAAGCTGTGGAGTCCTGTGAGCAAAAATTCTACTTTGTGAGCTCCTGGCATTGAAGTTGTGAGCAAGCGATTTGGCTACTGCGTAAATTAGTTTGCTCTGGAGCCATCCTTCCTGAGCCAAGACAAAAATGCATGAGCTCACACTAACTCAGTTTAGAGGGAACACTGGTAGTGACTGGTGTAAGCCATGCCTGGTGTCTTCTCCTGCACTGTTGGCCTCGGTAGTGTTCCAGTGCCATGGCTGTTTTGGGTGGAGATCTGACCATGGTTTGATGTGCAGCTGTTGGTATGTGTGCCAAGGGTTGCTTGCCCCTGTGCTAGCAAGATTACCGTTAACAGCAGACTAAAGCATATAATTGTTCTAATCCTTTTATTGAAAATTAAATAAGGTACGTAGAGTCTGATTTTTACATAAACATTTGCATATAAGTACAGTATAGTTTAACATTAACAAAGGAAATAATTTTCTTTGAACTCTGCAGTATGCACGTTTGATAATTTTTAATTATAGTTTTCTTTGTATCTTTCGATATGTTTCTACTGGAAAACGACACCTTTTAAATGCCCTCTGCAGCAATAGCATAGCAATAGAAGAAGGCACATAAAAGACCTGATTTGTGTTACAAAGCATAATGAAACAAAACAACCCCTTTGGCATTTGACAAAGGGGGGGAATCTCTTCTTTATTCTTTGTTGAGTGGACTGTTACAATCTCAATAATTAATGATCATGGAGAAATACTCTGCTCTTCCCAATAATGGCTTAAAATACCTTTTATCAAACAGGCTAAACAATATATTTGCTGGTATATCTGATCAGAAAGAGCCCAAATAGCTGGATAAACAGTAATATGAAAGTAAGAGATACATCGGTGTGAGGCTACATGGGGGCACAGATTAACAGGCGATTTGTATCATGACTGTTAACAATGGTGGCTCTATTGGAAGCTTGCAAATAATCAAATCAGTATAATCCCTTGGTGACCATGCAGGGAGGCTTTTGTCAACTGGGGGAGAGTTAAGTCCTTTTAGAGTGACAAATGCGCCATGAATGACTGACATAGGCGTGTGTGAGCAAACTGGTTGTTAAAACATTTTTTTAATGCTCAAGTAACCTTTTTATAAAATTAATTTTCAAGGCTACTCTATTGCATGTGAAGCAGAACCCTCATGTAGAAAACCTGGGATGAGAGCATGGAATTTGTTTATGAAGAGAGAAATGTTCCCACACAGGTCTCTTTAAAGTTCAGGGAAAAGGTTATGCAGAATAATAACATTTTTGCATTTGGTATAAGAGAGGCTTTATTGTGTACTCTACTATATACATTGTGTATGAAGCTTTCTATTGCGATAAATAAACCAAAGAACAGTATGTTGTAATACTTAAAGTCCAGTTCCAGGGCACAAAACTGAGCTCAGTAGAATGTTACACTTACAATGCACTCATTCCTTTTGGTACACCGTGTCATTGGAGATGTTTTTAAAGACTAACAGTCTATCTGAAATGGGCCATTAGCTGGGTAAGGGGGCATCATAAATTATATTTTTGTTGGCCGTTAGACGTTTTAACATTTTTGTTATTGCAGTTTATTCTTTGAATTGTTTTTTTAGGTGTTGTTGTTTTTAGTGCTGGAGTGAGCGACTCAGCATGCCTGGATGTTGGGGGGTGCTACATCACTCTAAGTGTGTACAGATGTTATCTCCTTAAATGGGATGCCTCGCTTTGTCTTAACCTGGGAGCTGCCTTCGGACCCCTCCTCTTTCTCTTACTTTGTCCTCTCTTCCCATGGCCTTCCATGGAGACACATGTCTCTGCGGGTCTGTCCTGTAGGTACAGTTTGGTGTAGTGGTTAAGTGCGCGGACTCTAATCTGGGAGAACCGGGTTTGATTCCCCACTCCTCCACTTGCACCTGCTGATGTGACCTTGGGTCAGTCGCAAGCTCTGGCACAGCTGTCCTTGAAAAAGAGCAGTTTGTGTCAGAGTTCTCTCAGCCCCACCCACCTCACAGGGTGTCTGTTGTGGGGAGGGGAAGGGAAAGGAGTTTGTGAAGGGCGGGGTATAAATCCAATCTCTTCTTCCTCTTCTTCTACAGTATCCTCTTACTCCCACACATGGTGCTGATGGACAAACTGGCCACTTGTGGTAGGGAA
>NW_015159808.1:80972-90122 GCF_001447785.1 Gekko japonicus
AAGCACTCGTTAGATTAGGCTTTGCTTTCTCTTCTTTTGACTGCAACCTGAATGTGAACTGGATCTACTTGAATAAATGCAAGTTTACCTTTTCTGCAATATACTTCTTGGGAGATTTATTTACTGCACTCAGTATCATGTTTCTGTGACGGGACAAAACTCTGCTATATTAACCAAATATCCCAATAGTTACCCGATTTGGATCTAGGGTTGCCGAATTACAAGTGATCTTGAGACTACAGAAATTGGTTTCCTGTAGGAAATGGCAGCTTCGGAGGGTGGTCTGTATCGCCTTGCACCCCTGCTGAGCTTCCTCCCCTCCCCAAACTCCAGCCTCCCCAGGTGACACCTCCAGATCTCCAGGAATTTCACAGTCCGGAGGTGGTAACCATACTTGGTGGGGAGCGGTGGCACAGTGGGTATGTCCCACTGTCTTAACATCTGAACTGTGTTAGTTCGAGCCCCGCGCTGGTGTGAGCAGCCAGCCTGTGGTCCCCAGCTCATCGTCCACCCAGCGATTCGAAAGTTTCCGCGAGTAGATAAAATGGGAACCACTCCTTAGAGAGGGTGGGCACGCCAATCTCCCTTGTGGGAGGGTGTTAGCTGACGGTTGGACCTCCTGGTCGAGGCTTGGAAGGCGAAATAGCTTCTCGGCTACGAAAGAATCCCTGCAATGGATGTTCCAGCCAGGCGGTGGCAGTGTGGCGATTGACATACGGGTCCTGAAACCTGGCCAACTAGCAGCCGTGCGGAAAACGACGGAGCCAAGCCAGAAGACGTCTACACCAGGCAGTGACGGCGTGTGCAATTAAATGAATATATGTTGTCTTCCCTTTCCCCTACAAACATTGTTAGTCCCTTGTCTATATTGAGTAACTGTACATCGCTTTGAGCCCACTGGGGAAAGCGATTAATAAATAGAAAGTATTATTATTATTATCTCCAAATCTCTAGGAATTCAACCATCTGGAGCTTGTAACCATACTTTCCCCAGTTGTCTGGGAGAAAGGCAGGTATGTATAGATAAATATTACAATGCTTTCAAAGACTGGCCTGTATGACAGCATATTGAGACATCTCTTCTGTGGCTCCTTAACAACCGTTAAAACAGTTTGTCTGCCCTTATTCCAAAATCAGGTTTGTGTCAAGCCACTTATGCTCACTGACCACATCTATAGTAATATGGACAAGGTCCATTAGGACAGCATGTGAGTGGTAGAAGATGTCTGTAATAGAAGCAGCTATCTTTATTTCATGAGCCCCCACAGGGTTAGAGTTCCAAGGGGCAGGGACAGTTAGGAAATGTAAGAAAATGGCAGTTAGACTGGGAGTAGAACTGGTTAGTGGTAGCTTTAGGTGTTAAGGATTTTGTTGTATCAGGGAACTGTTCTGGGCACAACAGAAACACTTACTGTATGTTCAGCTGGTGGTAGCTGAGGGAATTTGGTTCTTTGTAAATATTAAGCAATGTTTGTGTTGTGCCTGTCTGGGCGAAATTCGTGGTAAGTGTAAGTGATCACTGAATCCATTTGCCTCAGGTTTAAATATCTTCTTTTAAAATGTTTTTACTTTTATAGCATTTGTGTAGCTGGGGTTAACTCACTGCAGGCTTAGGACAGAAGCTTGGTAGTTTATAGAACAAAGTGAGGCCTAGGTTTCCAGGAATCTTCCCCACTATTTCAGAAGAGGCGAAACTTTTCTGAGATTTTGAAAAGCCACTGGCCATCATAGTGGACATACAGATCTAACAGAATGTTGGTCTGTTTTGGAATCGTGTGGTACTATGCAATAAGACCAACCTCATGTAAATGAATGCTGGAGTTGAAGGAACCTCTTTACTTATTTAAAGCTAAGTGAAAATCCAGAAGGAGATCCTACATTCAAATAACACTGAGATTTCGTGATTTGGGTCTTCGTTTCACTGTATTGTAAAAAGAATGGTAGGGAGGAAGTATTAAAAGCTCTGCCAACGGAGGGAAACTGCATCTGAAAACTCCCTGAGTTGGATCCAACCAGCTTTTCTGTTGGTGAAAAAGGAATGAGGGCTTCTCTTTGGCCACCAAAAAAGGCTGTACTGAAAATCATGGGGCTTGCATGTACAAAAGCCATTTGGGATGCCAGTCCCCTGAAACTTACTGCCAGTCTTGCTGGATGATAAGCTATACAGATCATGTCAGGCCTGGATTCTATAGGAAAACACAAAAATCCTGTGATGTGAATACTATTAAGAAGATTTATATAATTTGTTAGACTTTATAAAATTGCAAAAGATTTTGTCAACATCCTTATTTGTATAATATTGTAAATAAAAAGTCCAATATAGTCCAACATAATGAGTACCCGGTATGAACTCATTTCAACTTTTACAGTCTTCCTCAGATGTGAGTCTATATTGTAAGGAGAGGCCTGGATTCTAGGCAACATTAGCCAAAGGGTTCAATATTTCTAAAATTGATCTATTAAAATGGAATACCCATTTACAGCCATATATAACGGTTATGACTGGAGCTGTGGTGGCTCAAGTGGTTAAGATGCTGAACTGCAGGCTGTGGAAGGTCGGTAGTTCAGCAGTTCGAGACCTGAGTGTGCCGCATGACGGAGTGAGCTCCCGTCTCTAGTTCCAGCTCCTGCCAACCTAGCAGTTTGAAAGCAAGAAAATGCAAGTAGATAAATAGGTACCACTTCAGTGGGAAGGTAACAGTGTTCCGTGCACCTTGGTGTTTAGTCATGCCAGCCACATGACCATGGAAATGTCTTCGGACTGCGCTGGCTCTTCAGTTTTGAAACGGAGATGAGCACCGCAACCCTAGAGTCGGATTCCACTGGCTTTCGATTAAGGGAACCTTTACCTTTACCTTTATAACTGTTATGATGCTATGCAATTAAATATTTTAAATGTGGACACAGTAAGTAATTCCCCCCTCTAAGTCCCTTCTTTAAATCAGATTTTCAAAAATATGTCATGTGCCCAGGAATCATCAGACACAGCTCCTATCCTGCAGTACCTTCATACCTTTTATCTATTATAGAATCATAGAATGTTACCATTGGAAGGGACCTTGATAGCCCTACAACATACCTGAAATATGGTCGTCCAGCCTCTGCTTGAAAACGTCCAGTGAAGGAGCATCCACCACCTCCCGAGGCATTCAGTGCATTGGAACCAATGTGATTGCTCATGGTGCAAGCACTGATGCAATACTTCATTTATTCAAGCACACACATAGCCAGTTGTTGCAGTGTGGTTACAGATGTCAAGATCTCTGTTTGATTTAAAAAACCGAACCAGGTGAAGTTTCTGCATAATTGTACACAGGTCTGAATCTTTACCGTGCAGTCCTAAGGAGGTGGGGTTTGCTTCTAAATCCATTATTTGGTGTAGTGGTTAAGTGCGCAGACTGGGAGAACCGGGTTTAATTCCCCACTCCTCGCACATGCTGGATGACCTTGGACAAGCCATAGTTCTGACACAGCTGGCCTTGAAAAAGAGCAGTTTCTGTCAGAGCCCTCTCAGCCTCACCTACCTTACAGGGTGTCTGTTGTGGTGAGGGGAAGAGAAAGGAGTTTGTAAGCTGCTCTGAGACTCCTTTGGTAGTGAAGGGCGGGGTATAAATCCAATCTCCTCTTCTTCTTCATTGAAATTGATGGGTTTAAGAGGCGTGTAACTCTGCTGAGCGTTGTGCTGTGAACGTAGATATAAAGAAAACCTTCAGATCTCATCTTACAGAGATTCTAAAAGAATTGGGCTATGATATTGTATAGCAGGACTATTTAATTTGGTATTTCATCCTGAAAGTCTTGGCAGTAGCATAGTTATTTTTATGCAAATTGAGAAGTTCAGGAGATTATAAAGTGAGTAATTTCTATTCCATATGCACTGACTGAGCTATGTTTCTTTCTGACACTTCATCTGAACATGTTCCACTGAGTTAGTAGAAACCCTACTATGAATTTTGTAGATTAAGCGAGAGACTTTCAGCCAAAGATTTGCCTGGTTAGATTTGCTGATATAAATTGTGTCGCCAACTGCATTGGCTTTGTCCCCTAAAACTCAATCACAGCCACAGAGAATCAAACTTTCCCATCTCTATATAGTCCTGCTCTTTGATCTGCATAAAATCTAGGATTCTCTTTCTGAATCATGCTGGATTGCAACAAAAATACAGAATGAAGCAACTGGTCTTTAGCTACGTGAGTATCTATGCATATTATCAGGTTATAATAACTGTGTATGGAAACACTGTTTGTGTGTGTGTAATAGGGAGTAAGTTCTAGCTGTTGTTTTCCTCTATTGCCACGTTTCACAAATTTAACATAGATGAAGTATTTTAACCAGGAAGAAAAATAAGAGCAGAATTTTCGGGACGTATTACAGGCCCGGAGAGCTTAAGCTACTTGATTAGAGCTTCTGATGTGTAATTTGGAGCTAGACAGGCAGCTGTGGGGGCCTTGACTTGGACCAGGATTGTGGCACCAGGAAAGGAGAAGTTTAACTCTTCCGTCTCCTATGCTGTTTCCCCTTTCAAAAATGCCTAACTGAGGTATTTAAAGTCCTGGTGGAAGACACGGGAAGGCTCTTTTATTTGCTAGGGCTTTAAATTGAGTGTGTGCTGGAGGGTCCCTTCTCCTCCCCACAACAGACACCCTGTGAGGTAGGTGAGGCTCCTTTTGGTGGAGGGTTATCGGCTTTTAAAAATTGTACTTTGTGTGTTTTAAATGTGGTTTGTAAGCCACCTTGAGCTGAAAAGGGAAGGTGGGGTGTAAATATTTTAATAAAGAAAGAATATTAGAAAGACAGGCACAATACCAGCATCGGTATTATTTTCTCTTTCCTGGAGCTCAAAGCAGTTCTGGAGAGGCATTACTGTTTGAGGAAATGAGAGCTGGAAGAATTACTTGCCTTTCTCCAGCACTGCAGCGCCTTTCCAGATGGCTTCACTCTTTTCTTAAGGGTCACATTACACATTTGGAGTACCAGTCATAGAACTCCAGTGTCCTGTGTATTTTAGCCCTTAGACATTACAAGAAAAACAGGGATGCTGCAATGGAAAGTTGACAGGATAGTTTGAATAAAGTAAGTAGTGAGAATTATGAGTGCTATTACATGATATGGCTAAAACTAGAGAGAATTTAGAATTGGATGATGTACGTTGAATTTCTGTATTTTTTATTGTTTTTTGTCAATGAGATGTATCGAGAAAAGGTATGTTTGTTGTAATTTGTATGTATGTATGTCTATAAAGCATAAAAACCCAATAAATATATATTTAAAAAAAGAAAAAAAAGAAACACAGGGATGCTGCTGCTGTGTCCATGACATCATTGTGCTGAGCAGCACATGATTGGCTGGCAGGGGTGGGCCAGCACTGGGCACAGGGACATCACCATCCTATGCTTCTTTTCAATCAAACATTAAAAAAGAGGAAGAGAAGGGAGTCTTCGTAAAGCAGTGGTGGCTCCATCTCTTGTAAAATCTAGTTCCACCCAAAATGTTGAGTTCAGAGAGAAGAGCAGTATAAGAAGAAATCGTAAAGCCATACCGTCGTGTAACAATGTAATTGGAACATGCCTAAGGAAACTACCAAGAATGCCTCTAATGCAGGCTTCTCCTGTAATGCCTTCACCAGCTCAAAAGCCAGCTCAGCTCACAGTGGATGCAGTACCAGGCCCATCAAATCGCAGGCTGAACTAAATGTGATTAGGGGCTGTCACAATAAATTTAGCCCTCATCTGTTAGAGGGGGGGAAACCAGGTTAAAGGTCACTTAATGCTTTTATTTGCTCTAATTGAAAATTATAGTCAATAGGAACCATTTAGAAGCCTTGTCTGAATCAGTGACTCTATTTAGAATGGTGGCTGGTTCAGCTATTGGAGATACGGTAATTGCAATAAGGTTTATGCCATGTGTTCATAATAGGGATCAGGACATTAATGAAGTGCGCTGTTCCCCGTTTGTAGTTGCCCATAAAATGTGGGGGTTTGAAAGGGATGCAGGTATAGCTGCTTACAGCTTTGCTGGTTCCTTCTTTTGAATGGCTTTCTTGCACGAGGGAAGGGTACTTGGCTAATGAGGGAAGGAATACAAATATTGTGTATGTGGAACTCTCTGCCTTGAACACACCTTTTGAATTCAAATGTGGAACCAGAGGGTTTTTAGTTCTAGACAGCCAGCAGGTTTCCTGGTGTGCACCTTTGAGAAATGAGTGGTGGGCCAGCACCTCTAAGTCAGTTTCTTAAATATACGACCTGCCAGTCCTTTTTCCCTGGGGCAGTATTTTCTCTGTGCATCTTTGGATTGTAGATTTGCAAATGAGGGGCCAGGTAGTGCTTCTTTGGGGCCTGAGTTTTGGCCCAGGAGCCTCCAGCTGCAGACCTCTTCATTTATGTCATCTCCCGGAATTCCATTGTATCCCTGGAGCTTGATACTTTCAATACATTCAAGAAATACTGACAAGTATAGCTACCTGCACCAGTAATGACATGTTGAAAACAAATCTTTCTCATGCCTAATTACAGATGCAAGGTATCATTCTTCCTTTTTATTTATTTTTTATTCATGCACAAGAGGCCATGCTGGGTTCTCCCCACTAGCGGACTGAGAGTGATGGAACGTAATTGCACAGATTTTTTTTGCAGCCATGCGGGCTGCTTTCATGGAGCTTTAGATTGTATCTGAGGGTTGCTCTGGCAAGCTTAATGACAGGTATTTCTAAGTGCTGCAGCATATGCACATACGACTCTCTGTTGGAAACATATTAATTAGCAGATGTAGCAATTTTAATTAGAAGGTATGTTGTTAGAAATATTGCATATCATTCTTTTGCTGACAAACATGTCGTTTTCAAGGCCTAAAGCATCCCTTTGGTGAGATACTTCAAGAAAAACTTTAATAATTAAGTGAGAGACAGGAGAAACTTTTCCATCATTTTTAAAATTATTTTTGAGAGTGGAAGAGGTACAGTATCATTGGTGGAGAATGCTTGGGAAATTGAGAGGCCTAATTTATTCTATGAATAGCTGGGGTGTGCATTTGATAACCTATTGAAATTTTTTTTAAAATCAGTTTGTTCTTATTGTTGTTTTAATGCAAACAAATAGGAAAGGTGATGACATTTACTAATATTTGTTGCTCTCAAGCATGGCTGGCTGGTTAGTTTACGGAATTCAGATCCAGGGTTAGAGGAAATTGGGAAATACTGGGAGAACTGAAACTGACAAGAGTTTTCCAATCATCACAGTCACACAACAAGAAGAGATTGTTCCTGACCATTCTTTCCACAGTGCTACCATCAGTTATTGTGCCCTGGAGAGGATTTTCTTGTTGTTCCTGCTCACCTGCGCTAGTCTGTTCTCTTCTTCTTTACAGTTTAGGTAGGACAAACTGGAGACTCATGAGGAACTGGAGGTGGATGAGTAATTTGGAATCCCCCAGCACTTCCTCATCCAGGATTCTCAAGAGTTTCAGCAGACTTATTTTCTCCTTGCCCTTACTGAAGCTCTCAGTATGCTTCCCTTTTCTGAGCATTTTCCATATCAACCACCTTTTAGTCTTTTGCTTAGTGTACAATGTCATACTTTCCTGCATGTCTGGGGAACCTACCAAGTATACAGAGACCCCTACTATGGGTGGCCCTTTAAATAGCTTTCATCACTCAATATGGGCCAGAGGCAGGCACAGAGTAGACACCAAGGCAAATGTTTTGCTTGCTCTTTCTGTATACCAAACTGTGCTACAAGCTGAGAAAAACTTAGCCAGTGACTTTTGGAAGACAGACAGTGCTGCATTCTGGAGTGGGGCAGGGCTGGGCAGAGATACAGAAGCAGATGTTTTGCTTGCATCCTCTGGAAGACAGGCAGCTCTACAAACTGGGTGGGGGGAGAGTCGTAGCATTGCTGTCTATGGAAGACAGAGGCAGATGTTGTGCTTGCCCTTCCCTGCAAACACAAGTGAGTGTTGTCTCAATAACTGTGCTGAACTCAATAAACCACACAGAGAAATTTTCATAATCCCCAAAATTTCTTATTTATTTATTAGGCTTATATCCCACCCTCCCCACATTGTAGGCGCAGGCGGATTCCAACATATAGGTCTGCAATGTATGCAGATTTACATTTAAAATCTGTAAAATCTGTAAAATCAATAAAATCATCACATACTGAAAATTTCTTCCCAGTTGGATGGAAAAACAAAAATGTAACATAACAGGAAATGAAAAATGAATAATTAAAAAATGAAAACAAAACAAAGTTTTATACACATCAACTCAATGAGTGGAGTATTTCATTCTCTGCAGTCTGATCCATACAGAGCCTGTCTGCTTTACATTGCCAAGTTCCAGTTTGAGGGGCTTATATATAGAATGTTAGTATAAAAGGGAGAGGGACTCTGTTGGTAGCATGACATTGAACAAGAAACACCAGGTCCTTAACACTGTTCTGAGCCTTGCGCCAACATCCTTTCACACTAAGTTGTCAGGTGTGGTGCTGCAAACTTCAGTGAATCTGATATAAATAGTAGTGCCTGTAGCATATTGCGAGCCTTCTTCTGTTTTAAATTTGGGCGCTGTTTGACTCATCCCCCCCCCTAATAGTAGAGCAGCCTCAGGGCTGGTCTAAAACTTGCTGGCTTCTATGATCATGGAAAGGTTCTTGACTCTGCATTTTAAAAAAATTGTTCTATATGTCAGGGATGATGAGACCTGTCATGTGATGTCCATAAGCAGTAGTTACAAAATCATTCTTCTTGCTTTTGGGGGGGGTGCATGTATTTATTTTGAGGCATCTATCTGTTTATTTTAGTATGTAAGTATTCCATTTTTTTACTGTTTAATTTCCTTCTCTGTGCATCAGAAAGCTGAGAGGTGTAGAAAGCTGAAGGTGTAGCAGCTTTCTATTAATCTGTTTATAAAAATACTAGCAGTAAAGCCCGTTGTGAAAGCAATACAACGAGATCTAGAAAGAGGCTCTGGGGGAGTGCTCTGGCTTTGGGCAAACAGTGTCAATTTGCTGTGGTGACCTCAGCAGGGTATAATGACAGAGTCCACTGTTTTCTCCAGAGGAGCTGATCTCTGCTACCTGAGTGATCTGTAGCCCTCACCTGGAGATTGGCAACAATTGTTACCCAGGACAAAATGGCTGGTTTGGAGGGTG
>NW_015159808.1:90937-153799 GCF_001447785.1 Gekko japonicus
ACACACACCCCCACAGCCTCTGGCTAGGGAAAGGGCAGTCTTTCCCTGCAGTGGGAACCAAAGCAGCTGACATCATTCTCCTCTCCCCCATATGATCCACACAACTACCCTATGAGGTATGTTAAGGTTGAAAGTGTGTGAATGGTCCATAATCCCCCAGGCAGCTTTTAAGTGAGGACATATGTTACCTCAGAATACAGCAGTTCCCATATGCAACTGAAAATTCCAACTGCCTTGCGGGGGGGGGGGGAGTTTGAGGTGTGGAATGGAGTGAAGTCCAATCAGCTTCCACATGCAAAAGACCTTGAAACGCTGGGCGGGACGCCCAGTGGACTCGCAGCAGTGGTGGTGTGGGCGGGACCGGGCTTCGGCTTCTTATTGGTCGGCAGATATGGTAAGTGGCAGTCCCACCGGCCTAACACTAAAGGGGCCAAATTTAGAATGTTGCAATATAGAACGTTGCTATTCAATTATAATAAGGGAGAGATAGTTGAGCTAGCATTGTAGAGGAGAAGAACCAAACACGCAGGCTAGATCTTTAAAAAAGACTGCTTTCAGTCTCTTTTACGTACTCCTGAGACCTCCACAGTAAAATGTAACTTATGTTGCGGATATCCATTAATACAACATTGCCCCCTCCTATTAACAGACTATAAGTAACTATTACAGGCGGGCTCCACTTTGTATAACAGAACAACACATGACTCACAGCTTGTCTTGTTGCTTTTAAAGAGATTCCCCCCCAGTCTCTAAACCACTGGTGTTTGCACAACAGGGATGTTTGTCCAAATGTACCCAACTTTGGGCTAACAGGTTATGGAGTTATTAGAAGGTAAGCTAGTATGGTCCAGCAGATGCACTATCACACTTGAACTGCTGACACATGACTTCTCATCCTTGGTCAGCCATGAATTCTCATCATGGCCTTGAAGTTGTTGGAAGACTGGGAGTTGTCTCTCAGCCTCAGTTTCTCCACTTGTATGACTTAAATTAGCACTGGGTCTTTGATAACAATTGAAATGATTGAAATAATGCTACCCATTTAATAATAAGTGAAAAAAACAGTGCAAAGAAATAATAAGACATTAAATCCCAACCTATGTACCTTTGAGAATCATTTCTTAATGTTATTAATTTATTATTTTATTAATGGAGCTGCGGTGGCTCAAGTGGTTAAGACGCTGAACTGCAGGCTGTGGAAGGTCAGTAGTTCAGCAGTTCAAGACCCGAGTTGCCGCATGACGGAGTGAGCTCCCGTCTCTGACCCCAGCTCCTGCCAACCTAGCAGTTCGAAAGCAAGAAATTGCAAGTAGATAAATAGGTACCACTTCGGTGGGAAGGTAACAGCGTTCCGTGGGCCTTGGTGTTTAGTCATGCTGGCCACATGACCACGGAAACGTCTTCGGACAGTGCTGGCTCTTCGGCTTTGAAACGGAGATGAGCACCGCAACCCTAGAGTCGGACTCGACTGGCTTTCGAGCAAGGGAACCTTTACCTTTACCTTTTTACCATTATATCCCATCCTTCCTCATAGAAACATAGGATGCCATACATAGGCTTGTGATCACATGAGTAGTTTGGCCCGACACAGCCACCCTTCCACTCCGGATCAAATGGGTGCAGTCACACAGCCACATTTTTCAGGCATTCCCCTGGCATACTCATCCCCTCGTAGGACAACTTGGGTCTGGGTTAAAAAGGTACTACATCACAAGTGGTGTTTTTGGTTCCCCGCTCATTCATTGCGCATGGCGAGATGTCTGAACGTGGGGAAGAAGAAGAGATTGGATTTATACTCCGCCAAAGGAGTCTCGGAGTGGCTTACAAACTCCTTTCTCTCCCCCTCCCCACAACAGACACCTTGTGAGGTAGGTGGGGCTGAGAGAGCTCTGACAGAAACTGCTCTTTTTCAAGGACAGCTCTTATCAGAAGTATGGCTTGCCCAAGGTCATCTAGCAGGTGTGAGTGGAGGAGTGGGAAATCAAACCCGGTTCTCCCAGATTAGAGTCCGCACACTTAACCACTACACCAAACTGGCTCTCAGTGTGCACAGAACAGTGTGCACAGAACAGATTTGGCAGTCTGAACCTTCAGATCTGCTAGGTTTTTGTTTTTTTTAATTGCCTATATGTGCATGTGCATGCATGAGCGCACATGCACGTGCATGCATTTTGATAAATTTCCAGGCAGCATGTTCCATGGCTGAGATGCTGCAGTAATGTGGATACTTGACCATGGGATGTTTGCATGGATAACCTGAAGCAGGGTGTGCTGTCTGTGTGGTACGCCCCACAACACTTTAGACCAGTACAGTTAAAGGTGGCACCATATCGTGCCAAGCCGCCAGCGTGACCACAGCCATAGATGTGGCTATTTAAGAGAGTTTTTACTCAGAACAACCCTCTATGGTAAGGTACTGAGAGAGGGTAACCAGTCCAAGGTCATCCACTAAACTTCATGGCTCAAGCAGGGATTCGTGATACTTAATTTGCCTGTATTGATGCACTTCAAGCAGAAACCGCTTCCATTTGGTTTAAAGATGTTTAGTGCTTCCTATATATGTGCCTTGTCCAGCATCCATCCATCCATCCATCCATCCATCCATCCATCCACACTTTAATTGAGATCTGCCTCTCTTTTGTCTTGTATTCTATTGTTCCCCCCCATGCTAAAAGAGAAGAATACTGAGTGGCTGATAGACTGAAAAGGTGCCTTAGCTTCAGTGCTGCTTCTTTCAGAACCCCTTTTATCCTATGCTGAAATGTACAGTAATACTTTTCATTGATGCGTAACAGGTACTGTTTTGTCTTGAACACAAGTAATGCTCTTAGAGGGAATTGTTTGTCCTTGTCTCACAAGCATTTCCATCGTCGCAAAATGGGTACGTGACCAGCGAGTGATTGTCACTACACTGAGATCATTCGATCATGTGAACCTCTTTGTGTACAAGACAAGAAAGGTAGAGAAGGGAGGACAATCATCTTCAAATTTTAATTGCCGTTTGTACAGATTTTGAAAATATAAATTGGCAGATTCCTCAGTGTGTCTTGAACTGTCTTGGGCCTTGTGGCAGGCTACCCAGAAATGAACTGCCTGGGCCAGGCAGGACAGCTGCTTGGGCCCAGCAGAAAGACTCACCTGGATGGAGCAAGGTGGGACCAGGGGCAGAAAGGTGTAGTCAGGATAGCTTCAGGAATGGGGCCGTTTTGCTTCCGGTCTATGGAACAGCGATGGCGGACGCTCTTTCCACGACAGTGACAGGGAAGGGCGGTTTGCCCACCAGCGGCCTGGAGGGGTGCCACCTCAAGTGACACCGCCGAGGAGCCTTTGTGATAGGCTCCAGGCCAGGGGGCTTTTGAGGGGTAGCCTCTTTGATGGCGTAATGCCGGAGAATTGGGGCTCCCCTCCGCCCCGACAGTCCAGTCGCTGAGTGGCCTTCGGGCGTAAGCTGGACTGACTGGGACAAGCGCCGGAGATCGAGCGGAATGGCGTAAAACTGAGCGTGGTCAAGAGAAACTGACCGACAATGAACGTGAGTCCTGAATAAAACCGAGTAGTTTGAAAAGTGATCCCCCCCTCCGCGGTTGAAAACAGTGATTGCAAAGAGGGATGCCTCTCGTGCGAATGAGCGGCTAATGGGGAGGAAGTAAACCGAAAATGTTTTGAGAGACTTTTCTGAATTGCAAAGTTGTTTGGTGAGTTTTCCGAGTTGTGTGGAAGCGGAAGAAACTGTAAACAAAATGGGAAAGATGGCGGCCCAGCAGAGAAAGTTTACAGGCAGTCAGAGTCCGAGATGTCCTCAAACTCCTGGTGGATATGCTCAAGCCAGTGATGCAGCAACTCGATGGTATTAACCGGCAATTGACCGTGATGAATAAAAACTTTGCAGCACAGCAGCTTCAGCTGAATGAAACAGAGAAAAAAGTGCAGCAGGCAAATGAGAAAATTAAAGAGATAGACACCACAAGCAAGAAGTTGAAGAAAAGGTTGGGAGATGTGGAAACGAAGCAGAATTGCCAAGAGAATCGAGTTTTGCAGCTACAGATGGAAAAAGCTAACATGATTCTCAGGTTTCGGGGGGTTCCTGAAACGGATCGGCAAGACTTGAAGAGGGTGCTTGGTGAGATCATCGCTCCAGTAGTAGGTTTAACAGCGGATGAACTGGTAAATGAAATGGAGTCAGTCTATAGGGCATACTCCAATTACATTAAAAAATAACCTACCTGGAGAAATAGTGGTTAGATTCTTAAGAAGACAAACCAGAGATGCCATTTTAAAAGCAACTTCAGCAACTCCACTGAAAATGGGAAATGTAACCATCAAAACTTTAAAGGACATTCCATTTGAAATTAGACAAAAGAGGAAAAAACTAATAGGATATTGTACAGATGGGTGGTTCCGGAGGGTGTCATCTTTAAGATCAACGATAGAAGAGAGAAAGACTCCACTTTTAAAGCTAAAGAATTTTTGAGACGTCAGCTGGGGACAGACGAAGAGTCCAAAGAGGAAGAAACGAAGTCTAGTGACTCTGCTACCTCGAGAACGGAAGAGGATTCTGCGGCAGAAAAGGGTGCTGGACCTGCCAGAGTGGTATACGATTTTAGAGACAGAAAGCTGAAGTAAAGGCAGAAGGACTTGGAAAATGACCTTTTGAAGCGAAGAATAAGATGATCAGAGACTTCTCTCATAACAACTAACAAAATAACATATAAATAGCGAATCGTTATAAGCAAGAACTATACAAGTATATTGTGATACCGAAACTAATTGTACTAACATTTTTACTAACAGTGAAAAGATCTCCTCCTCTTGGGGTTTTAGTTTAGTGTGGTTTGCTTTCCATTATCCTTAGTTGTTGTCCCTTTCCTAATATTTCTTTGTAGTTTTTGTAGTATTTGCAAAATAAAAAAATATCCCTCCGGGGATTAAAAAAAAAAAAAAAGGAATGGGGCCGTTTCAGCAGTGCGACCCACGGAAGCTCAGAAGAAGCGGAAGCAGTGAGCAGGTTTGGGTAGAAGAACATTGGCTCTCTGGGTCCAGGTGTTTTGAGGCAGGGCAGAGGACAGAGAAGAGGAGGATGGAGCTTAGCTCAAAGGCCAGGTGTGAAGCTGGGGCTATAAAAAGGGAAGAAGGGGAAATGGGAGGAGGCTAGCAGAAGAAGAAGCAGGGAGAACTAAGAGGCAGGTTGTAGCATTGTGGTTATTCCCTTATTTAATGCAATGTAGCCCTGAGATGGGGGAAGTAAACCACATGTTCAGGTGCCCGGTGTGGTAAATAAAGCAACCTGCATATGGAAACAGTGACTGGACTGATGATTTCAAGACCCCATGGACTCAGGTATGATGTTCTCCTGCCCTCAGAGGGCACTACAAGTGAAAAAGTACAGTAGTTAACCTACTGAGTGGTTTCCAAAGGAAGAGAGGCTTGAGTTTGTACAGTAATGCTTACCTCACTTAGGACACAATCCTAAGGCCAGGCTATAAATGGTTTAAGATAGCAGCTAAGCCCCAAAAAGACATTAATCAGAGACATGTTGGCATCTAGAACTGATCTGTTTGTTCAACTCTGTGGGGACATGAACTCTTTCCTGGGGCAGGCCATGGGCTTTTAGTGGGAGTTTTTTTCTGGCTAGTGAATTGTGGAGATACTAAAGAAATGTGGTTGTAGTAGTCATGCTTCCTTCTTACTTCCTTTCTTAGAGGACAGGTCCATCAATAGTTACTAGCCATTCTGAGTGAAGGGAACTTCCCTATTCAAAGACAGTAAACCTCTGAAACCCAATGTTAGGTGGCAACAGGCCCGTAGCTACATTGAAGCATTCTGGGGACTGGCCACCCGACTTCCTACCAAGGCCCCACAGCTTCCCCACCTGTCAGCAGCCCCACAGGCTCCATCCTGGGCTGGCGGCCACAGAAAGACTCTCGCATGTCAATGTCAGCAGTAGGAGCCGATTGGGGAGTCTTTCTGCCAGCTGAATGTCAATTTCGGCCCCATTATATCCTATGGGCCATTGAAGTCAATGGCGAAAACATAGAGTATATTCTAGGGGGTTGGAGGAGAGGTGGTTTGCGGGAGCTTCTCTCCAAGATACCCATCCCTCCATTGTTCTCTATGGTGGGAAAAAAGTAACTTTCCCCCCCACATAGAGAACAATGGAGGAGTTAGGGGCAACCTGTTTGGGGGCCCATAGAATTGGACCCCCTGGTCCACTGTTCTTGAAACATGGTGGGTATCTTGGGGAGAGACTCCAGCAGCTAACCTGTGAGTTTGGAGCCTCTCCCTCAAACCACCTCCCCTCCAGCCTCCAGCCTCCAGAATATACCCTATGTTTTCACCATTGACTTCAATGGCCCATTGGATATACTGGGGCCATTTCAGATCAGAGAATCTGAATCGGCCCACAGCAGCCCAAAAGAGGCCCGAATGGGCCATTTTCAGGGGTGCATTCAGGCCCCCTGAATTAAGAAATCCCGGCTACGGGCGTGGGTGGCAACATCAGTGGAAGGCTTTCACCTCTGTTCCCTTTTGGTTGGCCCTCCAGGGTAACTGCTTTGCTGCTGTGAAGCAAATGCTGCAGCAGATGCACAGCTGGTCTGATCCAGCAGGGCTGTTCTTGTGTTTGTCTTTGTGTCAGCCATTCAAATGGGTATGTGTTTGCAGGAAGCGATTTGATTACTCTGTGCAGTTCCCGGAAGGGTGGTAATTACAGGGTTCCCACTGGATAAACCATGATTCTGTCTGCAGTGCAGGGTGCTGTGTTTCCTTTGTTTCTTTCCTTGTTGTGTTCTGTGTATGGAAAGGTGCAAGTTGATACCAGAGAGGCATATTGGCATCACCATATGTTGGTTGTCTGCTTTCATGCATGGTTGACACGGGATCATCTTCATGTACCTCTGTGGTTGGTGGATGTCAGCAGTATCTTTGTAGACTTGAGTTTCCTCAGGAGTTTTTGCTATTTCCTGTCTGATTAGAGAGCATAGAATGTTGACTACATATGCTGGCGCTACACAATAGTGCCCGTTAAAGATTCCCCCCCCCCCCAATTAAGTCATCATATTTGTCTGGCTTGTGTAGGAATGACAGAAAATGCAGGCGGGTATTGGAGGAAGACATTTTCTTGTGCAACAACAATGTAGTAATGGCCAATTTAAAAATATTCTAGCTATCCTGTAAATTGTATTTTTAGCTGAAAATATAGAATCCTGTCCTTTATTCTTCTACATGTTTTGTTTTGGCATCCATACTATGAAGAGTAAATCATAAAGCTGCTCTCTCAGTGATATAAGAATAGCCAGTCTATGTTGTGTTCTGCATGTTCTATTCCCATGTACATGACATGGCTCCAGCAACTTAAAACTGCTCTGCTGTATATACAGAAATGCTCTGTTTCCCTCCCAAGTGTGGACAACAACATTAACCATTCTGTATCAGACCTCCACAAATCAATCCCTCAATCTACAGAAATGAGACATTTGTTCCTGTAGTCAATATAGAAGATGCCAAAATCTTCACAACAATGCATATCTTTTAAAATATACAGTACATATATTTTAATATATTTTATTTAAAATATTTGTGCTTTGTACTTGCTGCTATTGAGAAATAGCCAGAAATCACAGATCACCATAAAATCATCAATCCAGAATTACAAACAAACCAATAAAGGGTATCAGAACCGTATAAATTCATGGGAATAGCAAAATCAACAATTAGAAGCAATGCTAGAACACTTTAAAAGTTTTAAAAATTACCAGTGCAATTCTAAGATAAGCCCTTCAGTTTCAATAGATTTAGAAGTGTGTAACTGTGTTTAGGATAGCACTGTAAAATATCTTAATAATTTTATAAAATCAGTAATATCTACTGAAATAAGTTGTGAGAACAAGACAAAAGATGCTGTGCATAAGTAACAATGCTGCACCAGGTTGCACCTATCATTGAGTGCAGGAATTGTTGCATTTCTGACTCTTGCTCTTTTGGTAATATTCAGCTCTTCTTATTCCTAGATTTCTTATGAACACTGAATTCCTTTATGCTTTTGAAGTGTCAGATATTAATGATGGACTATAGACAAATGTTTCTAGGTGAGATATGACAAGGGACATATATTTCAGGCAGCTGCAAGAGCGGGGGGCATATAACTCAGAAGGGGGAACCCATTTTGCATGTTGCACTCTTTTCTTCATCCATATATATTCTCCTGAGGGATGCTTTGCACCCAACTACAATAAACACGTATACGTGTACAGGCTTTCTAAAATCAATGCACCTGTGTCTATGAAGGAACAAGAACCTTTGGGCAGAAATAGATAACTGGGAGATTAATTCTTGTCAATTAAATCAAATGAGATGAATGGAGGCCCATCTCAAGCAGTTTTCCTGGAGATTATCTAATCTCTTTGAATGTTTCCGTCCACAGTACTTCAAAGAGTTCTTTATTCTTCTGGTCAAAATCTTTGTAGGTGCATGGTTGATTGGCAGTAGATATTCCGACGGAAGTAATGCACACTAGGATAGAAAAAGATCATGTGCGTGCACGTGTGTGTGTGTGACTCTCCCCCATGAACAAGAGTTTAAATTGCCTGTGACTATCCAGGAAAGAGATCTTGGGATCACAATGGAAAGCTCAATCAAGTGCAAAATGGAAAATCAGTGATAGGGATTATTAGGAAAGGAATGAAAGTCAAACACAAAGTATCATAATACTGATCTATAAGTAAAGATAAGGCCACACATTGAATACTGTGTATAGTTCAGCTTGTCTTGGGAAAGGTGCAGTAGAATAATGCTGCATAAGATTGCGGTGTAGAAATTCACTGTTACATGCATCTTGCTCTATCTGCCTCGAGTTTTATTTAGACTATACTTATCTTTTGGAATGCAAAGAACAGAGAGAAGTCTAAAATTTAATAATGTACTGTAAGAGTATACTATCAAAGCCAGAAATTATTTTTTAAAAATATAATAAACATCTCACATGCATTTATGGTTTCCTATCTAGAGGGTTTGTAAAGCCCATACATCCTTAGTTTACAGAAACTAGGCAGATATGCCTGATCCTTTCAATGGATGTTGACTGTTATTTAAAACATTCGGTCAATGAAGCCAAATTAGTTGATGTTACGTATTGAAAGCTAGCGTAAGGTAATGGTTAGAGTGCTGGACTAGGATCTGGTGGATCGCGTTTGAATCCCCCTCCACCACAGAAGCTTACTGGGTGACTGTCTCTCAACCTGACCTACATCCTAGGGTTGTTGTGTGGATAAAATGGAGAAACGCAGAATGATGTTGTAAGCTGCTTTCGTTCCTCATTGGTATCACGCTCCATTTTTATAAAGTCCCATTGCTGAAAATTGTGGGGAGGTTTGCTGATGTGAGTGTCTGGCTTTCTTTCATTTGAAAGGGGTGGGGGGAAGCTTTCTTTAGTTAGCTAGATAATCATAGATCAAAGTCATTGTTGCTGAACTGATCTCACAGAATACGAAATATACTGTGAGTGAGGCTATAGTTGTTTTGTCTGTGGGTGTGAGATTGATCTGGTTTTTTAAAATTCTATCCAGTATTCTGGTACACCCTGTGTTAAATGGCTGGCTCATCCACGCTGGACTTTGTAATAGGACTGGCAGAATAAATGATGGTAGGTTGCTATTTGGCTATATGCCTATTTTGAAACTGAGATATTAACAGGTTCTGTGAAGAGTTGATGTCTAATGGGCTTAGAAAGATGTAGCTATTCTTATGACAACACTGAGAGCCTTTAGCCCATTGGAGGTAGAGGATATTCCAGAAGTTCCAAGCACATGGGAAATAAAACACCAGTTGCATTTATTTGGGCTAACCAAAGATCCAAAGACAATATGTGGACTTATGCATTACACAGAGATCTTCCTCAAGTTAGATGTTCAAAATGTAAATGGGGAAAAACCATTTTGAATAATTTCTGGTGGTTAAATTTTCCTAAGATTCTACATTTGAATAAGAGAATCAGTTCTAACAGTGCCATCCTAAGCGAAGTTGCTCTTTTCTAAGTCCATTGACTTCAGTGGATATAGAAGCATGTAATTCAGTTTAGGATGGTGCTGTAAAATATTTTTGCCTAACTACAGTAGGTGTGGCTTTGAAACCCTAACTGAAAGTAGCAAGCAAGTATGTGTCTATGCCTCTGTATAAAAAACTCAATAGAGATTTTGTGTGTTAGGCTGCAGCATAAGTCAGTGTGACCTGTGTGAACCCTTTTTCTGTGAAAGAACATTGAGGAAGAAGGATGATCTTATCTTCAGGACTTCTGTTGTTTGAAAAGTGAATTTTCATGCAAAATATTACAGTTGTAGCCTCTAACATGTACAAATTCCTAATTATTTAGTAATGATAGTAATGATAGCATTTCCCTGTCCTATTATGGGGGAGCGAAAAAATGCCTTATGAGCTCTAGCAAGGATAAGTACCTTCCTGAATGACCAGCCAAAGGTATATTAACTCACTTAACTAGGATGAGTGGATTAGCAGTTACTGTATGATATGAACCAGAAGGAATTGAGTTGGAAAGATGAAAGGTAGCCTATGAAATATTTGCTTTCTTTCTGTGTCTATGAAGACTGATCCTGAATAGCTTCTCATGCTGTGTGATTTCACTAAATTCAATACTTCCTTTGGGATGAGGTGTGCTAAAGTTTCACTTGGAGCAAGGCTATGTAAGCCTGAGGAAGTTTTTTTCAGTGACGATGTTGGGGGTTGACTCTGGGGCAGAATTCTAAGGCCTCCCCCGTAAGACCATTAAATCAAGAATCCAAAATTCTGTATCATGGGGCTTCTTTCATGGAAAGAAATCTCAGTCTGTAGTAGAACAGATTAGTAAAATACAAGCTTATTATCTTTATATTGTAATTTTTTCAGAAAAAGTGGGGAAATTATAAACATTTAAAACATAGTTTGGTGTCCATCTGAGGATAATGGCTTATTAGAAGATAAAGATAAAAGAATTGAAGACTCAAGTAATATTGTGAAGGAAGACATTGGGCTGATGGTAGGACATTATCAGCCTTATATATATTCTTCCTCCTGTTTTGACATTTGCCTTATTTATGACATATTATTCATCTTGATTAAGACAATTTTTTGAAATAGGTTACTGAACCTGCTTGCCATTGAGAATTTGGAGCTGCTGAATGATTACGAGTTATGTCAGCGCCTTTGGGATTTGAGTCTATACCAGAAAGGGTTCTAATCCACGAAGTTATTGTAACCTTTGAGTCTGCTGGTTTGCATTCAGAAACTTCTTATATTATTATTCAGTCTGCACATTATGGGTCATAGATAGATAAAAGATGACAGTGTCTTTGTCTAACTGTAGTCATGTCTATAGATACACTTTAAAAAGTGTCTTTCATGCAATTTTTATGCAATATGAATGTTATATTTCATTGATTATGTTTCCTCTTCTTTTCTGGACTCTGCTGTTTACAGAAGAGCGGAATAATGTACTGCAGCAGAAACCCTCAGTGGCCTACAGTCAAGCCACTGAAACGGCATTCATATGTCTAACAAAATGCCAGTTATTCTGATGAATAGGAGTGGAGGGTCTCTTTAAATTGCTAGGCAGCCTCATTGATATTATTATCCACCGGAAAACTAGAAGGGGCAGCAATGGAGGACAGTGGTAAAAATCTTAATAAGCCGTGTCTTATTAGCCAAGCTTCACCACAAGATATGAAATTACATTTTATTAGAGGAAGCAAAACATCCTTGAGGTTCACATGGCTTAGACAGCATTCCCTAAGCAGGTTACTCAGAAGTAAGTCCATTATTTATTGAGGCTTACTCCTAGGAAGAGTCTTCAAAATTGCAGCCTGAATCTTTATTATCAGGCTTTGTCCTTCCTCTTTGTTTCAGCTGATCTGAATGCAGAGATTTGCATAAGGAATGCAGAGTTATTTCTTGTTCAGCGATATAAGATTCCTCCTCCCCCAGAAACCTGACCTGGGTCTGTGCAGTGGCTGCAAAAGAGAGTTCAGTTTTATGAACACACAACTTACTCACTTTGCTAACATCTCATTGGGCATCAAGAGATTATTATTGCAGAGGTAGAGAGAGTTTAAAATGCAGCTAGCCATGCTTTTAAAACCACATGGGTGTGAAAGGAGAATAATCCTTCCTAAGCAACGGGAGGGGGGGGGGGTTGAAAAGGCACTGGAGACAGAGGATCAAAGAGGTTAGCAGGAAGAGAGCACGTTTCAGCAATAATGAGGTTGCTCTCTGTCAACTCAATATATTAAAAGTATCCTAGTTTGACAACCCTCCTGGCTTTTGCTGGTTGGCTTATTTAGCCCCAGGTGTCTAGGCTTGCTGCTGTTCCCAGCTGAAATGAGTGGCAAAATTCTAATTGGAAGCAGTGAGGAAAGGAATAAGCTTGTGGCCTTGGAAAGCATAAGTACTCTTAAATTATTATCCAGACCAATGCATTGATCCATTTCACTGCATATGCAGCTGGGATTATTGTAGCATACTTCCCCCATTCAGTGCTGCAAAAGGAACCAAACCATTCTGATTATAAAAAAAAGAATCATCTGCTAACATGGAATACTTTGTGTTTTTTTAGACACTGAGAATGCAAGGGAAAAAATTCCGGTTGCTTTGACAAATCCTTACATTCTGTTTTGCACCATGGAAATCTCTGAAATCAACTGAATTTGGATGATTTGCTACATTGATATATAGGTTTCAAACAACTGTATATATCTGATAATCAGAATGAACTTGTAAAATGAGATTGCAACTGGCAGGCACAATAGGCTTGTCTCACACAGGATTCTGCAGAAACGGTGGTGGTACCAGGTAGTATGGGAGTTAATGTATTAATGGATGAAGAAACACAATGAAAAAAAATCCTATTAATCATTGTTATAGGAAAACTGAATAGGAACACCAATAACATCTGTTAATATTTATTTCATTTTGAGGGTTTCTGCACAGGAATCTGATATAAATAGTGTTTTCCCTGTTGCCAGTGCTGATTCAGTGCAGTGGCAACAGATAGGGTTGCCAGCCGCCAGGCGGGGCCCGGAGATCTCCTGCTTTTACAACTGATCTCCAGCTGACAGAGATCAGCTCCCCTGGATAAAATGGCTGCTTTGAAGGGTGGACTCTGTGGCATTGGACCATGCTGAGGCCCCTCCCTTCCCCAAACACCACCCTCTCCTGGATCCACCCCCCAAATCTCCAGGTATTTTCCAACCCAGACCTGGCAACCCTAGTAACAGAGCTTCCATAAGATAGATTTTCCCAGTTTCCCTGCCCCTGTCCCCCAGCAGCAGCCATCTCACCTCCCATGGGCCACTGGGGCTTTTTCAGTTTTTTAAAATTGTCAGTTTCATAGCATTATACTTTCACAATAAGTGTAACAGGCTCTGTGAATCCTGTTTAGCTCCTTCCATTGCGGAGATACGTCTTTCTCAGAGTTCCACAGCAGTAGCAGCTAGGGATTTACTTTTTTAAAATGAATGCTGGGATTTCACAGAACCTGTTAAAATAGTATAGTGATGTAACAATAGAAAATGACATTTTTGTGTTGAAAAACATTCCCCCGGTGGTGGGGGTGAGGAAGTGGCTCCTGTGGTGACAGGGTCACGGAAAATGGCTGTCAAGGGGGGTGGGAATAACCTGATCTTTCACAGGCACACACCAGTCAACCAGGCTTTACTGCTATCTTTCCCAAAATAGTCGGAGAAAGCCCAGGAGGTGCAGGATGCTCTGGGGAAGCAGGGAAAACTCCACTGCCCAATAGCATTCAACCTGGAGCAGATAACCCATGTGGAAATGGCCTTTGTTATTCTGGTACCTGGCTGCCTTGTTCAGAGAGTCCAAGCAGAGTTCAGACTCAGGAGGAGAGAGAATTGGGATAGATTAAACTGTTAGGACCATTCCATTCATTGAGTCAAACAGATTTTGCAATAGAATGTTGCTGTTCCTTCCACAATGTTTCTATCAATCATTAGTGGTTTGGAGGTATTATTGATTCTGTAGAACCACTGGCTTCTACTTGCCTGAGTCACTCTTTCTCAGGTGCTTTACTACAATCGACATTGAGAATTCCCCCTTATTTTTAATAATTGTTACTAGACTAAAGTGACCCAATAGCAGGCAAGCAAAAGGATAAAGGTAAATGTTTTGTTTCTGCCTTTTGTACGCCAGACAGCAGTGCCAACTAGGTGAAGGCAGAGAGGCAAATGTTTTGTTTTCTTCTCCAGATACCAAGCAGTGATGTCTTTTGCTTGTATCTCTTGGATGCCAGACAGCACAGCAGACGGGAGAGGGGGCATGGAGGCAAATATTTTCCTTGCTCCCAGATGCAACACAGAGGCAACATTTTCTCATTAATTTGTGCACCTCAGTCAGTAACACAGAGTGACAGTCTCTGACTAACCAGTAACTAAAGGAATAGGAGAAAATATCAATGTCACAAAGTGATCAGTGTGGTGATTGTGCTCCCAGTTGCCATACTAATGGTCTGTGTTGTCTGTCTCAGTCATCTAGTGGCAATTGGAGGTAATTGCAACACTGCTGAGGGGGCTGGTTTTGCTACTGTGTCAGTGACACTGGTGCTGTTGCGGATCTATTGTTCAGTTTTTCCTTTGTCCCCTAAAAGTTGTGTGTTTAATTTGAGGCTGGGTATCCTAGATCCTTGTCAGATACTCTGACCACTGTACCACACTAGATCTGATAGCTCAGGGAGGTTTTTAAACTAACTTTGTTTTGTAAAGGAGAGGATATTTTCCACTCTACCAGTCTGTGCTGTTTCTACTTTCCTGGCTTCTTATGAGTAAACCATTGCTTTGGTTTCAAATAGTAGAGGGATGTTCTGCCAGTAATTTGGGCCAAGATGTTCTGATTCCCTTCATTCCCTTTATGCAACTTCTATCATCATCCTGAAGGTGGCCAATTTTGAAACTCCTCACTTTATTTTCAGATGAGTCATACCTCCCACAAACAATGCAACCTTAGCTTCCATTGCAAATTGCCTGGGTGGGGGAGTGTACTGGAGATAATTTGGACCGGCACAGTTCCCTCCATTTTTGGCACTGCAAGTCCCCTCCCTGACTATCTTTTGAAGCTGGTGGCCGATTTTGAGACTCCTAGCTTCATTTTCTGATGAGTTGTGCATGTCACAGATGAATGAACAGACAGATACCTTTTATTATTTGAGGTTATCATCACTGTATCTAATTCTTAATGTGGCCAAATCTTTGGATACTTAAATCCAGAAGCTGGAGCCATGCACACGCAAGATGGATCTTTCTACAAAACTGAAAAACAGAAAAGTCTGAAATCTATAAAAACACCCAAACATGGGGGGTTTAACCCCCTTAAATAATAGAAGCAGCGCCTGTACCTTTAAGAAACAAATGCCCTCAGTGGCTGTTCCTAGGCAATCACAACAATATTGCCAACCTTTCAGGTTTAGGTTCCTGTTAGTAAAAGGCAGGGGGAGGAGGCTGGGTCCTCTCCAGGGCTGTTTTGGACTTTGAGGGGAAACTCATGGGGCCATGCCAGATAGCAACTGCTGGGTGAGTTGCTACCATGTGACTTGCATGACTCACCTGGTATGGTTGCTTACTACCACTGAACGACAGCCACCCCACAAAAGCCACTGTGGTGTAGTCATTAGAGTTTCAAAGTAGGATCTGGGAGATCCAGATTCAAATCCTCATCCTGTTAGGGAAGCACACTGGGTGACCTTTGGCCAGTTACACATTCTCAGTCTAACCTACCTCACAGGTTTACTGTAAGGATAAAATGGAGGAGATGGGAATGCTGAAAGCTGCTTTGGCTCCCCATTGTAGAGAAAGGTGGGATATAAATGAAGTAAATAAATATATACAACTGAACGTGGGGCAGATAAAAGGTAGGTAGGTGGTGGGAAGGAGAAAAGGAAGTATGGAAAGATGAGGATATGAGGGTTGCCAGAAGTAGGAAAAGAAGAAATAATGTGGGGATAGGAATACAACAGAAAAAGAGATGCCCCTCCACAAGTGTATGAAGTTCCCCACTGTGTAATTGGGCCTGGCCAAGCAACTGGCACTACACAACTGGTACAGAGTTTTCCAGCAGAAGCTGCCAGGAGGAGGGAAAGCTGAAGACAATGGGAAGTTAAAGGTAGGCTGGCTGGTGGATGGGAAGGGGAGAGCAAAACAAGAAAAAAGGAACAGGCTATAGGGGCTTTCAGGGAAAGCAATGTGGGAATAGTGGAGGAGTAGCAAATGAGATGCCTCCGGCAGGTTCCCTGCTTGTGAAGATATCTAATTCTCAGTGTGGCTCCATCTGTGGATACTTAAATCCAGAGATTGGGGCCACAGACAGACAAGATATGTCTTTCTACAAACCTGAAACAAGACCCAGGTTTGCAGAAAAATCTGAAATATATACATAAAGGAAGACATGGGGCTAACCCTCTAAAATTATAAAAGGAATGCTTCTGGCCTTAAGAGGCAGATACCCTCAGTGTCTATTGCTAGACAATGATAACAATATTCAAGCCTTGGTTTCTGTCAGGAAAAGGTGGGGGACAGAAAGGGCCCTTTGAAGGGCTGTTTTGACCTTGAGGAAGTACTCACTGGGGCTAGGCCCAACAGCAATCACCAGGTAACTTGCTACCACATGACTTGCATGACACACCCAGGCCCAGCTGCATGCTACTGGTCAACAGCAGCCACCCCACAAAAGCCACAGTAGTGGTTAGTGTGTCACAACGGGATCTGGGAGACCAGGTTCAAATCCCCCACTCTGCCATAGCATCTCTCTGGGTCACCTTGGGCCAGTCATTCTCTCTCAGCCTAACTTACCTCACAGGGGTTGTTGCAAAGATAAAATGGAATATAGTGATGCAAGCTGCTTTGGGTTCCCATTGGGAAGAAGGGTGGTGTATAAATGAGGTAAATAAGTATAGCTGAAGATTCGAGGCAGGTAAAAGGTAGATTGGTTGGTGAGTGGGAAGGAGAGAGAATATGAAGGCTGCCAAGAGGAAAATAGTGTGGGGAGGGGGATACTAGGGAAAGTGAGCCCCCTCCCAACAAGTGCTTGCACAAATACCCCAGAGTGCAGCTGGGCCTGGAGGCTGACACTGCACAAGTTGGCCAGAGTTTTCCTGGCTGCCTGAAAAATGGTCAGTGACTTTTTTCAGCATGAGATACAGTTCTTAAAAATTGCATATCAATTAAATGCAAAACAAAGAATTTACAGCCTAACTACATAAGAGAATGAAACAAAAATGAACAAAGTGTTCTGAAACGAAAATTGCATACCCCTAGCAGGTAAATGTATATGTCATTAGAGCTAGGCCTAATCATCACAGTAGTTAAGCATTTTTGCTCACAATTTCACTTATAAAGAGAAATAAATCTTGGGTTGGATCTTACCAGCCTTTCTCTTATGGAGTAGGGAGGAGAGGACCATTTTGACCCCCCCCCCCCAAAAAAGGCTATGCTGGGATTGTGAGATCTGCATGGATAAAAGCCACATGGGACAGGAGCAGCTGTTAATAGGGGAATCTGGCAAGATGGAGCAGAATGTCTGATAGGATTCAACCCTTCTGTATTCAAAGGTTGCTAGATATGCATTCTGCACTTTAATGTTACATCTATCAAAGGTTCTACAGACTATATGCCTAGTACGTGTATTCCACAACTGATGCTGTTACTGTTAGCTGATACCGCTGTTATTTTTGAGCCTTTAAAATGGTCACAACAACAGTATAAGCTTCTAAAATCCTGACTATTGCTTGGAGAACTGAGTGGCCCTGGGGGAATACAGATGTTGACCACCTCTGATTTAAATCTGGCAGCCAGTTCTGGAGAGCTAACAAAAAAGGACGTTGCGTTTCTTTCTGAGTAAAGGGTTACCGGGAATTGACAATTTACCAGGAATCCATGTACAAGTCCCTTGGTGGATTGTGTCATAGATTAACTTTTAAGTGGAATAGCAACCCTGGAGGCTCTTTAGTGAGGAAATCAAAGATGCTTCTCTGAAAGAAAGCCGATCAGCCATTTGCAACCTTCCCCTGGCTTGGGTTGTGTGCCTGCCCAAAAGTGTTTTAGGACACATGGGCACTCTCTTATTTTTTAAACAATGGTGATGCTCATCAGACTTTGCTGAGATCCTCCTTGAAGTAAAGGTCTGTCCATAGACCCCCTTCCCCCCAAATACCTCTCTATGTAGTATAAAGAAGTTTTGTGGTAGAGCAGGGGTCCTTTCTAGACATATTGGTGCTGGAAGGGATATCTGCAGGTACCTACTTTGAAAACTGGTCTACTGAGTCTTTTTAAAATGTGTCACAATGATTTATTTATCTTGGCTTCTTGAAAGAAATTGAGTTATAAAACACTTTCCCCCCCCAGAGTACGCCATTCAAAGCCTCCTGAACATCAAGGGCAGTGTTCCCTCTAAGATGAGTTGGTGTGAGCTAGCTCACAGTTTTTTAGCCTCTGGCTCACACATTTTTGTATTAGCTCAGGAAGGACGGCTCCAGAGCAAACTAATTGATGCAGTAGCCACATCGCTTGCTCACAACTAATGCCGGTAGCTCACAAAGCAGACTTTTTGCTCAGAAGACTCCACAGCTTAGAGGGAACATTGATCAAGGGTTATAACATTAATAAAACGTAAGGTTGCAATTAAAGCTTTGTTTTATTAATTTATGATTGTAACATTCACAGCAAAGAAGAATTTTGAGGATTTTGTATTGCAATTTTTTTTTAAAAAAACCCTCTCTTTGTTGTTGGCAAAGTAGTTTAGATGGACTTACCAGAGTTCCTTAGCTGTACTTAGACTTATGGTGTCATAAATTATTGCTGGTTGATTAAAATAGTTTATAAAGAAAGACGGAATAACAGAAACCATGAAGGACATGGCCAAAGAAGAACTGAATAATTTCATAACTCTTTTCATCTTAATATAAGCTGTTAGTTATTAGAGTCCATTTCACTCATAATATTACTGATACTTTGTTTAAAAGTGTATATTATAGGGTTAAATCCAGAAATGTTCCACTAACGGAAGGGGAGGTGTAAATTTCCCATTCTTGCTGCAGACACCCAATTTGCGCCTCATGCCATTCTTGAGGATCCCCTTTCCCCGGGAGTAGCATTTTGGGTAGATCAATGGAATACAGTGGGAGGCAAGGGAACAGGAAAATTTTGTTTCTCTGATGGTAAATGCCTTCTATTAGTGGGAAATTCAGTCTGAATACAACCCATAATTTCCATCATCCCTCTGTTCTACTATTCTAGAGCTTGTGATTTTCAAGCAGATAAAAATTCTGAATGGCTCAACAGTAGCTGAAAATTAAGGTAAATAAAACAAAATTAAGGTAAATATGGTTTGGTGTAGTGGTTAAGTGCACGGACTCTAATCTGGGAGAACCGGGTTTGATTCCCCACTCCTCCACTTGCACCTGCTGGATGACATTGGGCAAGCCATAGTTCTGGCACAGCTGTTCTTGAAAAAGAGCAGTTTCTGTCAGAGCTCTCTCAGCCCCACCTACCTCACAGGGCACAGGGTGTCTGTTGTGGGGAGGGGAAGGGAAAGGAGTTTGTAAGCCGCTCTGAGACTCCTTTGGGTAGTGAAAGGCGGGATATAAATCCAATTTCTTCTCTTCTTCTCTAGAAGATATAGAAAAACTGAAATAAAAGGACAATTTTACTATGACCTGAAAAGATGGCAGGCAATGTAACTTCTGTAATATAGTGCATACAGAACTATTTCAGAGACCAGATGTGTAGAAAGAATGCGGAACTCACTTCATAAATTGTCTTTAAATTTTGTAACACCTTTATGTATCTTTACAGTTCATTGCCAGTGAATTTTTTCATGTGTCATAGCAACAGTTTTCACATCAGAAGTTAGTTTGATCCATATACAAGTACCTGTTGAATAAGAGAAAGAAGAAACCAGACTGCAGGCAAAGGAGCAAACTTGAGATCTTCTCAGAAGTTAAGGTGGTGAAAGAGAAGCTGAATGGCTGATTTGGTAGACGTGAAGTTTCTTGAAATTTTGAGATAGGATAAAACAGTGGAACTGGGCATAGCAAAACCAGATGTCCTGACACAAGCCAAGAGAGAAGCCAGTCATAATTCCTTGAAGATGGCAATTCAGAAGCATAAAGTTGAATGGGACCATGACAAAATAGAACATTTTTTAACCTATAATATTATATGTGCATTCTTGTTGTGGAAAACTAGAATAATCTGAAGTGTGACTGTATGGAAGTGAAAGTGGGGAGTAAAAGTCTGTATGAATATTGTAGTAGACAGGAAACAGAGCGATAGTAGCATACAAGGCTATTTTTGGGCAGGAACGCACAGGAACGGCTGGCTCCTGAGTTGGCCACGCCCAGCAGGAACTCATTAGCATAATAGGCCGCACCTAACAGCAGACACTCATTAGGATTGGCTACATTAGGGGTGTGTGGCCTAACATACAAAGAAGTTCCTGTTACAAAAAAAAGCCCAGGGTTTTGACAACAAAGTAAACAGAATAAGAAGCAAAAGGTGGGTGTGGTTGGATGACCACACTTCTGGTAACATGTGGGGTGTGGCCTAATATGCTAATGAGCTGTGCTATCAGGGGTGTGGCCTAATATGCTAATAGGTTTCTGCTGTTGGGTGTGGCCTATTATGCTAATGAGTTCCTGCTGGGCTTTTTCTACAAAAAAAGCCCTGGTAGCATACAGTGTTAAAATAAAGAACAGGACGGATAGCTGCGAGGAAATTAAAGCGCTGTTTCTTAAGTTACAGGACTGGCATGGCAGCTGTTTAAGGGATCAAAGTGATGTAACTTCCAGTAATGTCGAAGTTACATCATCATGTAGAGGCAGTGCACTTGCATTCACCCCAAACGCTATAGTTTAGGATGAATGCTGGAGCGCTACGCAGTGCAATGCCATTCCTTTTTGATCGCAGGAGGTGATATCATGGCATTGGTGCAATACTAATTGTACTCCCTTTCCCCAAGCATTTTTCTCCCACTGCGCAGCTCAGTGGCAGTGGGCACAGCCAGTGTGTGTGGGGGGGAAGTCTTCCACCAAAGCAGGACACTTGGCCTCCCTGCTACCATTTCTTTTAACACTAATGTGATAATGTTAAAAAACAAAGTCATGCACAAGAGGCCAAGATCATACCACTGTGGGATGTAACCGTGTCATTTGCTCTATCATGATCTTGTTTTTCAAATTTTACTTGAACAAGGTGGAATCCTATTGCTGCCATAAAATACGGACCATCTCTTGGGACGTAGTAGGGATCATGTAATCAACTTTCCACAGAATGTATCCTGAATATGGACACATGGGAATAAGGATTCCTGTCACAAGTGAAAGTTTTCCTTTGGCCATCAATGCCTATCTTCTCCTGAAACAAATTCAGCTAAAGTTTTAATTGTCCTTGATTTAAACAAGATAGAGCTAAGACAGGGAGGAGCCAATAATATGGCAAAAACAGATTAAAAAGGGCAACAAATCTCTATTATAGGTCCCAACCCCCTTCCCCCGAAACCTATGCTTGGTATAAGGTATATGTTTTGATTAATAAAATATATCAAGGGCCTTTTGGGGTGAAAAATTAAATGGTTCCAGCAGTGCTTTGTAAGCCAAATCAGAAGAACGGCACTATATAGCAGTATTTTGTAGAATAAATCAATAACTCTGCATGCTCCATCGGTGCTTTGCAAGCTAAAACTGAACTGCTTTCCTGCTAATCCACTGAGGACTGCAACAAACCATATGCATTTCCTATGAGAATAGTGCCATTCTCATGTACCAGTTTCAATTTAGATGCAAGTTGGGCGAGGAAGAATATTCTGTTGAAATGAAATTCTCAGAACAACGTAAAGGCTTTTTCTAAAATACATTCAAGATTATGCTGCAAAAAGCAGTGCATTTTAAGGAAATGTTGTCGTTATTAATTTCATTCAAATACAAACATCCTTTTCAAAGCAAAGGTATTGGTGTGCATATATAGGACACAAGCCTGTTTAGTTGTTTAATTGTAATTGTTCACCATGTAGCACTAGGGAGCTGCACAGAGTATATAAGGGCTAAAGTAGATAGGGCTGCCAGCCCCTAGATGGGAGTGCGGGATCCCCCGATTTTGCAGGCTCCTTCCCACCGCCAGCCAGCTGGCCAGTGGGGGGAACCCCACCCCTATAGTGACAATCCCGTGTGACATCCTTGACATGATGATGTCACGTGGAAGTGACAGCATCGTGCTGGGGACATTGCCCAGTGATGCTCTGGTTTTGGGGGAAAACTCTATGGTTTGAGCACAATTTTACCATCGAGTTTGCCCAAAAACCAGAGCATTGCTGTGCAATGTCTCTGGCATGGTGACATCACTTCTGCATGACATTGCCCCATTCCTCCTCTCCCAGAAATCTCCCTCCCACCTCCCACTGGTGTGAGGTAAGGACCTGGCAACCCTAAAAGTAGATGCTGAGTTAGGGTCTTCCCAGCCTTTCATTGGCTGCGACCAGAAGGCAGCTGCTGAGAGTTAAGTTCCCAAGCTCAGCAGCATGCTGATTTGTGTCAGGACTGTGGTGTGAAGGGAGAAGCACCTTTAGCATTCCCCCCACCCCACCGTGTCCTTTTCCAGACCTGAAATGGCCCTGGGGATTATCATTTGCCCCATTGGGGAAAGCATGTGTCGTCTGGCCCTAGGTGTTCCTGAAGTATGATCACAATAAAGGTAAAGGTAAAGGTTCCTTTGCTCATTATTCACAAGTGTCTTTTTTTGAGTTGATCAAAGGTATTTTTATTTTTCTGATTAATCGACTAACTTTTGCATCCCTGCTTAGTAGACATCATTAAACTGGATGGGAAAAAACCTGCATGGCAGAGACACCACTGAAAGAGGACAGGGTCTCTCCATATTTCAGACTATGGATTGTGCCCAAAGGTTCTGTTTCAGTAATGGCAGAGCTTTCTCCCAGTGCAAGGAGCTCTCCATTCACTGAATACACTGGTGGAACACACCTCTTCAACTGAACAAAAACTTCAGCATACAGGCTCTGTTGCCCCTTCACTCTTACACAGGAGACAATGTCTCTCCTGAGATGGAGGCATCTTCTGAAAACACTGTATGCTCTGCTGTATGCAGAATTATTCAGATGTATGTGATTGATTTATTTATGTATTTATACCTTCAATTTGTACCCCGCTCACCCCTGAAGGGCTCTGAGCGGCTTACACGGTGCATGGTGCAGAGACCTATGCAGAAACCCTAACTACGTCTGGGGTGGGGGGAGCCCTACCAGGTACTCTCCCGGTAGGATTAATTAATCCTAAATTAAATTTAATTAATCACTTAATTGAAAACCATTGGATTAATCACCTAAAATTTCATTGGGTGACAGCTAAACTGCCAAACCCTTTTCTTCCAGTAACATAATGTGGTTTGCCTAGGATATTTTCTACTGGAGCTAAGTCAACATTTTTGTGGGGTTTGTTTTGCATGGTGAAAGGTGACATTTTGGGAAGCACAAAGCCTTCTTTGCATGAGCAGTATTTCTCCAGAGAAACAATGCTTTTCCCCTGTGACGCTGAGATCCACCCCCACCCCGTTTTGGGAAAGCACACTGAGGGAAAGGGCAGATTGTGCTTCGTATATGCACATGCATTGTAGATTTATTCCCCCCCCCCAAAAAAAAACTTACAGTCGGCGAAACGCAGAGCACAATCTGCCCACTCTTGGAAAGAGAATGAATGGATAATACTGCAACAGCTGTCTTAAGGGAGCCATTGCACACTGAAGGGAAATACGTTGGATCATGATCATGGGCCCTCTTTCTTGCCAGAGGAGGATTGTTCTCGTGTCACTAGGGATCAGCTCACTGCAGAACAATATAAAGAATATAAAGAATCTAATATGTGAACAATATAAATAATCTAATATGTGGAGCATGATCTTGCCAGTTGTTTTTTTTGTCAGTGGAGCCCTTGTGACATAATGGGCAGAATGTCAGACTAGGACTGGAGACATCTGGATTCAAATCCCCACTCTGCCAAGGAAGCTCACTGGCTGATATTTGATGCTGTCTCTCAGTTTAATGTATCTCACATAGTTTCTATAGGGATAAAATGAAGGAGGTGAAAACGATGTACTCCCTAGACTCCTTGATGTAAGGGAAGACTACTAACGTGATAGAACAGAGAAAGAGAGTAGACTTCCCACTGTGTAGCACTGCAGGAAAGATAAAAAATTTCACCCTGCTCAGTTTCTCCCAAAAGATAGTCAACTGGGGATCCTCTTCTCATGGGTGGGGATGGGTGGAGGAAACTGTTTCATGAAAAGGTGCCCTCTGTTTCAGCTAAGCCGTAGCTTCTACATCAGAAGATCTCTTTAAACAAATAAGTAGGCCTCTTTGTAACTGAACTTGAATAAGTAAATTTTTAAAAGGGTGTAGTGACTCTGGTTATCTTGGAGGAAGTGGACATTGAAATAGGGAGAAACCACATCTAAGGTCTCCTGAAATTAGAGACCTATTGTTATAGCAGACATACTTGTGCAAGGATGAGAATGTCTGGCATTAGGAAAGGGGGAAAAGGCTATTTATGCCAAATTTGGAGTTTCTCGGCTGCAGCCAGCATTCCCCGGGTGCCTTTTGGAGTCAGAGACTGGCATTCTGTGATCAGACAGGTGCGTTGACATCAGTTCCATCAACAACTTTAAGTTATGTCATGATGTTGCCAGACACTCTAGGATGTGCAAAAACTATGGTTTTAAGTGATGTCAGCATGCTAGTGCAATGCCGGCATGCACCTCCCTCCATTGCTTTAGTCACTGGCAAACAAATGGAGTGGGATGGCAGGAGATCTCCTACCACCAGCAGGGAGCTGGTAATTCAGGGCATTTGTGATTCTCCCTGGAGCCATTGGCTTGGATTCAGCTTCCCACTGCAGGCCTCTTACTCCCCCCCTCATGCTCTTTCTGGGCATTCCCTGTCCCTCAGAAGCAGCATTTTGGGAACAGTTTGGTCTGCAGCAAGAGCAGTGAGGTAAGAAAGTCACATCCCACTGATGGAATTCCCTTCTGTCAGTTGAGGTTTTCAGTGGATCCAAACCTGTACGCCTGCAGAAATAATATCTGAATTCTTTGAGCGGTGCCTAGTGGAACCTAGTGGCTGGCAAAGTAGGATTTTCTATCGTTTCTGGGTCTGTGTATCTCCCCATTCCTTCCCATGCCTAAGAGAAGTAACACATGTACATTTGGTCAGTATGTATAAATTATTCGGTCACAACATTTGTGTATAGTTTGAGTTCACTGTGGACTGTAGCTGTTTGTTTCCAGCCTACTGATATCTGTGCCTCTGACGAGGCTGTCATTTGCAACTTGCAGTCTCCAAAATATTGTGCTCAAACTTTTTTAAAAAACGTAGCAGATTTCCCAGGTGACTCATCTGCCCTTGGCTCTTTTCATTCTGGCTTTGTGCCTGGCTGTGGAACAGAGAAGGCCTTAGTTGCTCTGGTAGGTGTGATCCTTGTTTGCAGTTGGATAGGGACATACCTCATTATTAATTTTGCTGGATCTTTCAGCTGCCTTTGACACAGTTGACTATGCAGTTCTACTGCAGTGCTTGGAACGTGACATGGGAATGAAGGGGGGAAACACTGGATGAGTTTATATATAGTATAACAGAAGGTTGTCCTAGGGAGCTCTGAGCCAGTAGCCTAACCTGCGGTAATTCTGCAAAAGTCTGTATGGCCACCTGTGCTTTTCAAGAAGACCTTTGAATGAGACTGTCCAGTGTTTGGGATCCAGGTATTGTCAAGAAGCTGATGAAGCCCTATGATACATCACTTTAATCAAGTATCTCTGCTGTAAGCTGTTTATCTGCCATAGTCAGGGTAGATGAGGGAGAACAAACTGAAACTGAATACAGAGAAAATGGAGGTGATGCTGGTTGGCAAGCCCAGTAATCTGACAGTTAACCCTTAACAAGGTTACTTTATCCCTGGCACATTCTTTCCTTCCCCTTTAATCTGATTAAAGCTCCTTGACTAAAAGTCTTGAGCAGTCAAAAACCCATCTGTTAAGTAGCATCATCTGGACACAACACTAAACCAATGGAAAAATCTCACAACCGCAAGGGTAAGGTTTGGAAATCTGTCAGATAAAAGTAGTAAAACTAACTTGTGATGAGACAAAGATGAAAGATTATCTATCTAGGTACTGTGTGAAAAACCTGTTTCTAAGGCTAATATAAAAAGGACACTCCAACAAAATGTGGAGTTTTGTCATCTGTGGCTACAATCACACACACAAAATAATCCACTTTCAATCTGCTTTCAATGCATTTTCCAAACTGGATTTTGTCAGTTCACACAGTAAAATCCAGATGGAAAGTGCATCGAAAGTGGATTATTTAGTGTGTGTGATAGGCTTACCAAGTGCCGGCTGATGTCTTTACAGGATCCCTGCCGCGGGGACGGCAATACGCGTTGCACCCGCCGTCGCCAGGATGTGACATTACGCGTCGCTCTGGCAACGGGACTCCAAACAGCCCCGTTGCCAGAGCGACGCATAGCGTCACATCCTGGCGACGGCGGTGCAATGCGTATCACCGTCCCCACAGCAGGGATCCTGTAAAGACATGCGGATCCCCCATCGGCACTTGGTAAGCCTAGTGTGTGATCACAGCCTGTGATTGTTTTTCCTCCAGTATTATTAACTGGCTTTGGTGCCTCACTAGATAGAAAAGGAAGGCTAAAGTGGTTAAAATAAAGTCAGGAAGCATTGCAGATTATTTTCATTATTCTGCCCTTGCCTGGATGGCCTAGGCTAGCCCAGTGTCATTGGATCTCAAAAGCCTAAGCAAGGTCGGCCCTGGTTAGTACTTGGCTGGGAGACCAGCAGGGAAGTCCAGGGTTGCTACACACAGGCAGGCAATGGCAAACCACTTGTGAACATCTCTGTCCTGAAAACCCTATGAAAGGTCACTATAAGTCACCTGCGACTTGATGGCACTTTCCACCACCAGAAGGATGTTTTCCCTCATTAAGGAACATTGCTCTTCCATCTCCCTGTCTCCAAATATCCAGTACAGAATATTGTTACAGCCCAAGTATACAAATTATATACCTTTTAATCATATACTTTCCCCACAGATAAGTAAAGTTACACCACTTCCTATTTCACCCCGGTAATCAAACTGTACTTCAGTCACTTTCCGTAAATGGTTTTTAATGTAGTCTTCTCAAAGTCAAGCTCTAGTATGCTCTCAAGTTCCTATTTCAAATCACCACTATATAATTACAAAAAAACACACCCTTCCTCTAACGCAAGAATTACAAGCACAAAAGGATTCCAGGAAACAATCAGATAAGTATTCATTTCTTTTAACTCAACATATAGAATTATGGTGCCAATAGCTCCTTCAAAGTTAAACTCTGAATTAGCTAAAGAGTGTTTTTAAACTTTTTTTTCTTTTTTCAGAGATTCACACTGAAATCTTCTGGAGTTGATTGACTATGGTAAGGAATTGCCTCCAATGAATACACGTTTTGTGCAAAGACCTCTGTAACTTAGCTGTTCTGCATCATAGAATTTATCCCACACTAACATATTTCTTTTGTAAAGTACAACATGGTCGATTTATCTGCCTGGATTGTGGGGTGGTATATGAAAGATTGTTCTTAGATGCGTGATTTACATTCCCATACAGCCATTTCATTTAAAATATTCACTGGGCAATGCTTTATGAAGAAGTACCTTTCATTTATTTTAGCGTGTGCTTCTCAAGAACAACAGTATGGACATGGCTATTAATTATGTCACTGCATTGCATTTATTTATTTATTAGATTTATATCCCACCCCTCTCCCATAATCCTGGGCTTGTGATGGCTCACAGTATTTAAAAAGACATACAATGGAACCATAAAGTTCATAGATAAAATAGTCAACACAGTTAAAATCTTGACATTCTCCTGGTACCTAGAAACGGGTCATTTCCTGCAGGAGTGCACAGGAGCGGAGCTCCGGCAGTAAAGAGCCCAGGGGGTGGGCACATGCAACAAGCCCCACCCCCTGCTCCCAGCAGCCATCAGTCAGAGCAAGAAGCAGTCAGGTAAGTTGCAGAGCCCCCCCCCGCCCCCCTGGTCCAAAACAGTCCAGTGGCACCTTTAAGACCAAGTTTTATTCAGGTACAAGCTCTCCTTCCTCTGCGAGGACAGATTTGCACGTCCCCCCCCCAAATAGCTAGCAAGCCAAAACAGTCCAATAGAGCCTGAGTGGTGGGTGTTGCCTTCTGACACACTTCCGGTGATGTCAGGGGGAATGGCATATGCAAATAAGTTATGCTAATGAGTTATGCTAATGAGCTCCTGCACCACTTTTTCTACGAAATGACCCCTGCCTAGAAATAAGAGAAAACATCTGGCAGACCAATAGCTGCTGAAAAGAAAAGGATTAACTAAAGGCCTTCTGTAACAATTCCCTCTTGCATGCCCTGTGGAGCCTTGACAGGTCCTACAGGGCACGTGTCTCCTTTGATAAAGTATTCTACCAATGCTTGAAAAAAAGTAATCATTTGAGGAAATACCATGTGTGGGGCATTGTGTTACATGTTTGTCCTTGCTTGAACCGTAAGTAGGCCAGGCCAGGCTTTATTTGCTTTACTACATTTCTGTTTTTGCCATCATGGAACTCAAGGTGAAGTGCATGGGGTTCCCTGGTGGATTCCAATTCAGGATTGGCCAGAACCTTACTGCTGCATCATGGGCCTGTCAGCCAAATTCTGGGATCCTTGGGACTCTTTAGATCATGGGTGTCAAACATAAGGCCCAGGAGGTTGATAAATTTCTCTGCTAAGTTTGCAGATACTGGAAACAACAGGTGTGTTGACTAATGAGCAAAGTGAACTATCATTCTTGCTACAAAAGAAGATGGCTCTGATAGGTTTTTGTGCACAGCATTTCCACCAGTCCTTGTTCTGTTGCAGAATCCTTTTTGCATCTATATAAATATGGCACATTTCCATGCCTCTGTCTGTGCTGCTCCAATATTTTCATTAAGGGGTTGTGCATTCATAGCTTCTCAGTCACTTGCTTTGCATTTGCTGTTTTATATGAGAAAGTGTGTGAATTCCTGCTTTTGGGGGGTGCCTAATGCCTCCCCAAGTTCAGTGTATAAAAACTATAATTGCCTCTCAGACAGTGACCCTTTCTCCCGTCTGTCTGTAATTTTAGCAGGGAGGATCCCTTGGGTGATAGGCTGAATGTCTGGGAATTTCTTCCCAATTGGATCGAAATACGAAGTCAGTGCCAGAAATGTGTTAACTATCTATAAAACAGGGGCTTTGTCTCCTATCTCTCTGGAATTTGGCAAAGCAGGTCCCCATGTGTAAGACATACACACTCTGAGAATTCCATCCCAGTTGAACGGAAAATGAAAAAGTACAGCCAGAAGTGTGTTTTCCATTGAAACCAACCAAGTCAAAGAATAGGATACAAAAATCCAAATGATAATAATAATAACAATAATAATAACAATAATAATAATAATAATAATTCTAAAGATTTAAAGGTTAACATTAGCTGAATATGAATACTTTTGGGAGTGTATACCTCTAGTTTCTGCTTCTTTCAATCTCCTGCATTTGAGCTGAGGCTTCCTATAGCCTCAGAGTAGCTTCAGAACATTTGGAATGGAGTTTTCTTCCTTTTTCTCCTCTCTGCACTCCCAGCTGTCTGAGAGCCACAAAAGAGTCCTCAGCTTTTACCACCCAGGCTCTAAATGTCTGTAGACTCTGCAGCTCTCCCTCACTGTAGCCTTCTTCTTTTAAGACATTCCAGCTTTGCCTACCCATCAGCTGTGTTGCCCTGACAGTGAAGGGGTCAGTCCTGTTGAGCTGCTTGTTTTGGGGACATTGGCCTGATGTTGTGTGCCTCCTGGCTGCATTTCTGGATGGCGCTGGCATCTTTTCTCTCTTGGTCTTCCTAAGGGTGATTTGTCTCAAGTGGGAGGCCCAGGGCACAGTCCCAGATATAAATAAAAATGTCGAGTACTACTTCAAAGCGATACATCGAGCAAAATGTACCAAGCCAGTTAGGACTTTTAAAGTGAATGTCTTGAATTTCAGCAGTACAGATCCCCATGGGATATGCCCGTCTTGCAGCCCATTGGAATGGCGCCATGTAGTTAGTTGTATTGGAATACTTAGGAGTAATAATCTGCTTATAAATACTGCCTTTGGAATAATATAATATACCTTCCTAGGCTATGACACACTTTGAAAAATTATCATGCCATTTTCCTGATGAGAAGAAATAGTTTTAACTGCCTGATTGGTTAAAGCAGTCAAATGTAGTAAATAAATTAGGCAATATCAGGTCCATTTCTTCTACTTTAAAATTTATAATTCAAACTATATTTTTGAGGTTACAAATGGTAGCTACTCAAGTTACTATTCCAAATAATTGGAATTCATATTACTTTAAAAAGCATGAGTCTTATGCAACTGTGTAATAGATATCCCTTACAGGAAATATTTTATAAACATTTGTTATATGTGTATGTAAACATATGTGGGTATATGCCATTGGTTTCTCTGCAACCTGTAGAACTGGTGCTGTGTTATTTAGGCAGCAGATTTTACCACCTATTCTTATTTTGGGGTAGTTTTCTCCTTTATCATTTCTCCTTTTCCATCTAGGTCCTTTGCAACACAGTTCTTCCAGTTATTGTTCAACAGCTTTTTTGGCCCTTTCACAACAGGAATTTATCACAAATGCACACCTGCTGTCTTCATGTTGCTTCATGTTCTAGTGTTAATTTGATCCAGACAATTAATTATGGTATCCTGTGCAGCCATATCAAACAGGTGATAAAGGACAAATGTGTGCGTATCTGTGTGTGTTTGTGTGTGCACACGCAGTTAACAGACACATGTTTCTTCCTCCCCCAATCCCAATCTTAACCGATCACTACAATACTTCAATTATTTCTCCATTGAACTTAGAACGAATTGCCTCCTGAGCCTTTGTGGGTAATTATAACTCTCATACTCTTACACTCACCTAAATGTAAAATGTTCTAGCTTCCTTTATATGATCCCCAGGTCTGTCCACCCCAGCCGGTTTATCAGTCTGTCAGGATCATAAATCCTTAGTCTTATAACTAATGTTCTGGGAAGCTGGATCAGTGACAGAAGAGGCTATGCTTCCATAGAAATATAATTTAATTCAAACAAAGATAAATGGGGGAGCATTTTTGTTCAGTATGGCTTCTTAAATAATCATCCTAACCGGGGCTTTTTTTTGTAGAAAAAGCCCAGCACGAACTCATTAGCATATTAGGCCACACCCATGACAGCACAGCTTATTAGCATATTAGGCCACACCCCCGTGTTACCAGAAGTGTGGTCATCCAGCCACACCCACCTTTTGCTTCTTAGTCTGTTTACCTTGTTTGTTGTCAAAACCCAGGGCTTTTTTTGGAGCAGGAACTCCTTTGCATGTTAGGCCACACACACCTAATGTAGCCAATCCTAATGAGTTCCTGCTGTTGAGTGTGACCTATTATGCTAATGAGTTCCTGCGGGGTGTGGCCAACTCCGTTCCTGTGCGTTCCTGCCCCAAAATAGCCCTGATCCTAACGATTATGAATGTAGCAGAAGCTTGAAGTTTAGCCTGCAACAGGCATAAATTCAACAGGTGCAGATTTCCTTGGTATAGAATACGGCTAAGGAAAACTCCATATGAAACTTCCATTTAGATATTCCATGTAGACACAGTGTGACTGATGTACCTTTGGACACACATGGGTTTTCCCCAAAAAAGCAAATAGCGGTTGCCCAGACCGTTCCAACTCAGGAAAATGGAAGAGGGGAGCAGGCTGAAGCACCTTCATCTGCACTGCAGTCCCAATTTGAACTGGGCACTGTACTCGTGGGAGTTGAGGAGAACTTGCAACTCATATCTAATGTTTACATAATGTGAGGATCCTAGATCCTACCTGTGTTCTCTTTAATATGTAAATCATATTTCTTAGAATGGTAGCAGTTCTAGCACCTCCTAGAACTAAAACCAAAAAATGATGTCCTCATCATCATAGGGGACTGGAATGCTAAAGTAGGAAGTCAAAAGGTAACCGGAATAACAGACAAGTTTGGCCTTGGAAAGCAAAATGAAGCAGGGCAAAGGTTAACAGAGTTTTGTCAAGAGAACACACTGGTCATAGCGAACACCCTTTTCCAACAACCTAAGAGGCGACTCTACACATGGACATCACCAGATGGGCAACACCGAAATCAGATTGACTATATAATTTGCACTCAAAGATGGAGAAGCTCTATCCAGTCAGTAAAAACAAGACCTGGAGCTGACTGTGGCTCAGATCATGAGCTACTCATTGCAAAATTCAGACTTAAACTGAAGAAAATCGGGAAAACCACGAGGCCATTCAGGTTTGACCTAGATCGCATCCCTGATGAATATACAGTAGAGGTGAAGAATAGATTCAAGGGTCTGGATTTGATACATAGAGTGCCTGAAGAACTATGGACTGAGGTTTGCGACATTGTACAGGAGACAGCAATCCCCACCATCCCAAAGAAAAAGAAATGCAAGAAAGCAAAATGGCTTTCTGATGAGGCTTTACAAATAGCAGAGGAAAGAAGGAAAGCGAAAGGCAAAGGCGAAAAGGAAAGATTTACCCAACTGAACGCAGATTTCCAGAGAACAGCAAGGAGAGATAAGGAGGCCTTCCTGAATGAACAGTGCAAAGTAATAGAAGAAAACAATAGAATGGGAAGGACTAGAGATCTCTTCAAGAAAATTGGAGAAATCAAGGGAGCGTTCCATGCAAAGCTGGCCATGATAAAGGACAAAAACGGTAGGGACCTAACAGAAGCAGAAGAGATTAGGAAAAGATGGCAAGAATACACAGAAGAACTATACAAGAAAGACCTCAATGTCCTTGACAAACACGACGGTATAATCACTGACCTTGAGCCAGACATCCTGGAATGTGAAGTTAAATGGGCCTTAGAAAGCATTACTAACAACAAAGCTAGTGGAGGTGATGGTATTCCAGCTGAGCTATTCAAAGTCTTAGAAGATGATGCTGTTAAAGTGCTGCACTCCATTTGCCAGCAAATTTGGAAAACGCAACAGTGGCCACAGGATTGGAAAAGATCAGTATACATTCCAATCCCAAAGAAGGGCAATGCCAAGGAATGTTCAAACTATCGCACAATTGCACTCATATCACACGCTAGCAAGGTCATGCTCAAGATCCTACAAGCTAGGCTTCAACAGTACGTGGATAGAGAACTACCAGAAGTACAAGCTGGGTTTCGAAGAGGTAGAGGAACGAGAGATCATATTGCCAACATTCGCTGGATTATGGAGAAAGCAAGAGAGTACCAGAAAAATATCTACTTCTGCTTCATTGACTATGCTAAAGCCTTTGACTGTGTGGATCACAACAAACTATGGCAGGTCCTTAAAGAGATGGGAGTACCAGACCACCTCACATGTCTCTTGAGAAACCTGTATAAGGGCCAAGAAGCGACAGTTAGAACCGGATACGGAACAACTGATTGGTTCAGCATAGGAAAAGGAGTACGACAAGGATGTATACTGTCACCTTGCTTATTTAATATATATGCAGAGTACATCATGCGAAATGCTGGCCTGGATGAATCACAAGCGGGAATTAAGATTGCTGGGGAAAAGATCAACAACCTCAGATATGCAGATGATACCACTCTAATGGCTGAAAGTGAAAAGGATCTAAAGAGCCTCTTGCTCAGAGTAAAAGAGGAGAGCGCAAAAGTGGGCTTGAAGCTCAACATCAAAAAAACTAAGATCATGGCATCCGGCCCCATCACTCCTTGGCAAATAGAAGGGGAAGCTGTGGAAGTAGTGACAGACTTCACGTTCCTGGGATCCCAGATCACCGCAGACTGTGACTGCAGCCATGAAATTAAAAGACGCCTGCTCCTTGGGAGGAAAGCGATGGCGAACCTAAACAGCATGATAAAAAGTAGAGACATCACCCTGCCAACAAAAGTCCGCATGGTCAAAGCAATGGTATTCCCAGTAGTCATGTATGGCTGCGAGAGCTGGACTATAAGGAAGGCCGAGCGCCGAAGAATAGATTCTTTTGAACTATGGTGCTGGAGAAGACTCTTGAGAGTCCCTTGGACTGCAAGAAGAACAAATCAGTCAATCCTCAAAGAAATCAACCCTGACTGTTCCCTGGAAGGCCAGATAATGAAACTGAAGCTCAAATACTTTGGCCACCAAATGAGAAGGGAGCACTCACTGGAGAAGACCCTGATGCTGGGAAAGATTGAAGGTCAAAGAAGACGGGGACGGCAAAGGATGAGATGGTTAGACAGTGTCATGACATGCACTCCTAGGGATGCCAGCCTCCAGGTGGGACCTGGGGATCCCCCAGAATTGCAGCTCATCTCCAGACTTCAGAGCAGTTCCCCTGGAGAAAATGGATGTTTTGGAGGGTGGACTCTGTGGCATTGTACCCCACCGAGGTTCCTGCTCTCCCCAGGCTACATCCCCAAATCTCCAGGTGTTCCCCAACCTGGGGCTGGCAAATCTCTTTACTGCCCCCTGCTGGTGGCCAGGGGTGGGGGACCCGGACCCTACTGTATGCATAATGTTGGAAAGCTCACATGAGATCATTTCATCTAGTATGCCTATCCGTGAGAGGGAGAGAGAGGTGTTAATGTGAGAACAGGCAACAGTCGTTGATCTCTGCTGACCCAATTTTGGATGGGGAGAAGGAAGGATTGTGGCATGCAATGTTTGTATACAGCCTGCTCGTGTGACAACCTTGCAAGACTGTTGTCATTTCCCTTTTTAGTTCTGGCCCAGCAGTTCCTTTGGGACATTTTGAAGCGTTTGATTTTGTCTAGACGCCTGCTCCATGGGAGGAAAGCAATGGCGAACCTAAACAGCATGATAAAAAGTAGAGACATCACCCTGCCAACAAAAGTCCGCATGGTCAAAGCAATGGTATTCCCAGTAGTCATGTATGGCTGCGAGAGTTGAACTATAAGGAAGGCCGAGCGCCGAAGAATAGATTCTTTTGAACTATGGTGCTGGAGAAGACTCTTGAGAGTCCCTTGGACTACAAGAAGATCAAATCAGTCAATCCTAAAAGAAATCAACCCTGACTGTTCCCTGGAAGGCCAGATAATGAAACTGAAGCTCAAGTACTTTGGCCACCAAATGAGAAGGGAGCACTCACTGGAGAAGACCCTGATGCTGGGAAAGATTGAAGGTCAAAGAAGACGGGGACGGCAAAGGATGAGATGGTTAGACAGTGTCAAAGATGCAACGAACATGAAATTGAGCCAACTTCAGAGGACGGCGGAAGACAGGAAGGTCTGGCGGGAGCTGGTCCATGGGGTCGCGAAGAGTCGGAATCGACTGTGCGACTGAACAACAACAACAGCAGTTCTATTACAATGTCAGAAATACATTAGGTTGGATCCAAAAAAGGGTTCATTTTTTGCTCATGGCTGGATGGGGATGAACTCTTTCCATGAACAAAAAAGGGTCCCATTGACTCCAGTTTGGGACAAGTCCACTGACCTCCAAATTGGCTTAGTTCTTCTCAAAGTTCTTCTTTGCTATTTCTACATAGTCAGTCAAATTCTTCTTGAAATTTACCAGCAAGGCATGCTATATACTGTTCCGTATGAACTTTAACTGTTGTCCAACTGTTCTTGAAATGTTAGTATTTTTTCTATTTGTTTGTATTTAAAACTGTCCACAGAAAACACATGGCCTACCCCTGAGGTCTGTATCCAGTTGACTGCATGGTCCATGGTCAAACTCCCCAACTTGAGAAGCTGCCATGGAATCTTACATTGGGAGGCTTTGGGGGCAGGCATCAGAGTGGCATGCTCATCCAGTCTAGATCTGCTTTCCAGTCTTTCTCTCTAAAAGAGCTCCCCAAACTATCCTGTTTTTTTGAGACCAGGAACTAAAGAAATAGTTCCATGAGCCTTAGAGAGATGTAAACTTGGTTTCCTGGAACTGCAGCCCCCACTTTCCTACTACATCTTGGGGAACTGTTTTGAAATGAAGAGGAGATTCTAAAGCAGTTTGTGCTTGGAATCAGCAGCTCAAAGAGGAAGAGAATTCTGTTGGGTTATCCCCAAGTACCCAAGAAACAATATGGAGCTTGGCCCAAGTGTTGTTATAGGAACCACAATTTATTTTTACCTTAGAATAGTGTCTACTTTCCCCTCTGCGTACCTCTTTACAAAATCCTAAACACATTTATTTGGAAGTAAAGCTGATTTGTATTTAATATGGTTCTACTAACCTTACACAAAATATCCTGAGTATCGCTGTGTGTGTGGTGTGTGTGCGTGCGCAATGTCCAGTTAACATCTTCCATTCTTCCAGGTATGTCCAAAGCTTATGCACAGTCAATAGGGATTGTTGCCATTTCCCCCCTTTGAATTGCAAAGGCCTTCTGAGAACTATCACACACAAAGGTTTTCTCTGCAACCTCCTCAGACCACTCAAGACTCAAGCCAAACATCACATGTAAACTAATCACATGGCTTCATAGGCCCCAGAACACCCAGGGCTCCTGGCTCTCTCCTCCGAGTGGCCCTGCCTTCCCAGGTCACAGTATTAAATGCTTTTGAAAGGTTCCTTTTGAACTGGTTTGCTGTGCAGTCTGTCAGGAAGGGGAAAGATCCTGCAGTTCATAAAACCCAAGTCCAAAACCCATTCAGGCATGTAGAACTAATTGTATGGATCTTGAATCCTGCCTGGTATTATTAAGCAGCCTAAACAGCCTAGATCTGAAAATGGAACCAATTGCTGTGGGAGGCAAATTTTTGAATAAACCTGTGCCCCCTAGCCAGCCACAGAAATCTGCATGTGGGCATAGGTTGCCATTCATGCAGCTGATGCACACATATCGATGAGAGTCTTGGTGTGCATCTGTATCCGTATTGCAATGTTAATCCAACCCAAAACAAACTAGATGAATGCATCTCTGTAGTTAGAGAACTTCAGGTAGCAGGTGTTAGGAAAAGACCTTTCTCTGCTTTAGAGCTTCTGCCAGACAGAGAAGTAATGGCTGAACCAGATGGACCAAGGGCTTGATTAGTTTGAGGAGTTTCATATTGTTTCCTCGTTCACTCACTGGGCTGCATGATTATTACTTAATATTGTATCTGCTGAATTTTCTTTCCTGCAAGATGGACTTGCAGCTATTTACTTTCTATCACCACCAGACTGCTAGGCATTGGGATAGAAATGTAGGCGTGACAGACTGTTCAGACATTATAATCTGCAGAGAGTAAACATGTATGGAATGGGGGAAGGGGATCGTGCTGATTGGCCAGATTCCTGTGTGCAGTCTGTATAATTGGTGAATAAGTGCCTATGGTTTTGTATCCCTGTCTGCTACCTCCTACATATGCCAGAGTTCCCAGAGATGTGTACAAAGCTTACATGCATATTAGGCCCTGGATGAATGTAGATGTGAGATCAGTGGACGGTCTGCTGCCATATGCATATTTACTCTTCCCAGACTGGAATTAGTAAACTGTCCCACAGCTTTTGCCCAGAAGTGATTACATTGTTGGACTGGCATTTTGGAGCTGTAGGTTCAGATCCTCAGTGTGCCATGAAATGTGTTGGGTGAACTTGGGCCAATCCCTCTCACCTAACTCACATGGTCACTGTCATAATAAAAAGAGGAGGGGAGAAATATGCAAGCCACCTTGAGCTTCTTGGAGGAGAGGAAGAACAAAAATGTACAAGATGGAAGACAGGGATGGGATCATTTATTTACAAGGGAGTAGGTAAGAACTGTCTGGTGAGGGGGAAAGTATGGGCTTAGACTAAAACAATAAATGCTTTTTCATAATAACTCTCATGCTTCACATAAACTTTTGTCAAACCTCTGTAAACTTTCCTGAAAAACATCTTGTCTGGATCTCTAGCTTATCCAGATCTATTTTCAAGTGTGACACCCCTCCAACTGAGGCCTAATCACTGTCAAGCAGAGCAGTATGACTGACTTCATGCCTGTCGGAGATGACACTTCTGCTAATATATCCCAGAGGGCACTTGCCATCCTTGCAACATCCACATTTCCAACTTGTGTTCAATTTGCAATTCGCAGTGACTCATCAGATCCTCTTGAGCAACAGCCATACTCCGACATTTGCCATTTACTTGCATTTTCTATTTTCCCTCAGTGTTACAGGCTAGACTTTTCCCTTAGTAGAACGTTGTCTCTTTTTAACCCCAAGTTATATACTTTGTCATAACCTTTGTCAGTTATAGTTTTGCCCTCCATTGGTGTCAATCATACCCTGGACAGGATCTTGCTAAAATCCTTCTTCAGATTTCTTTAAACCAGTTTATATATAAACTTGAATGTAGTTTTTCATACTCTGAATATCTTTGTCAATGATATTACAAATGAAATGATTGGTGAATGTTATCAGAACCAGAGGTCATTTCGGGGGGGAACGCGGGGGAACACAGTTCCCCCAGGTGAGGTACGGGGGCGGGGCACATGATGAAGCCCCACCCCCTGCTTCCGGCCGCCCCGCTTCTGGCCCTCATTCAGCCAGGAGGAGGCAGGAGAAGAGGGAGGGTAAGTTGCTTCCTCCCTGCCTCTCCCCACCCCTGCCTGCCTGGGGCCAGGGAGGGCCTTCGCGGGGCTTCCTTGCACTCCCGCCGGCCTTGCAGGTCCACCGCCGGGCCCCTCATGGGGCTCGGCAGTGGAGCTGCAAGGCCGGCGGTGGCGGTTGGGACCGTTGGGGGCGGGGTGTGTGGCCTTATGACACATTTCTGGTGATGTCAGGGGGTGTGGCCTTATGACACACTTCCGGCGATGTCAGGGGGTGTGGCATATGCTAATGAGTTATGCTAATAAGTTCCCCTAGCTCTTTTTCTACGAAATGACCCCTGATCAGAACTGAGGTTTAGCTACATTAATTTAAAAATATTTTATGCCTGCTGTAGGATATCAGAGTTGGTATAAGAACTGTGCTATTATAGAATCCAACAAATCCTCCATTTTCTTTTAGGAGTTCTTATTTAATCAACGGTGCCAATACATGGTCATGTCAGGAGGTACTGCAGTGTTCATCTATGTTGTACTTGTAGTGGATGAGAACAATGGCACCCTTCTGGTAAAGTGGATCCCAATGATTCTCTTCCACTAAGCCTTTCTTTGATATAGAAAGACTTCTCACTTTTAAATGTTGATTTTCTTTGAGCTTTGAGTGTACCATAGTTATGTTCATGGTTTGTGAAGCCACACCTCTCATCAGCAATACATAACTGGTTTCAGTGATGGTAGAGAAAGTGCTGCTCAGTTGCCTGTCTAGAAAGAGCTTAATTGGCTAATGGTGTTGTGGGTTTACATTGGTTAGCAGCAGACATCAAGGAATGAGAGTAGGACTTGGCTAAGAAGGGATACAAGAAAAGCTGCTGCTGTATGTACTGAGTGCCCCCCCCCCGCCTTCTCCTGTATAGGCATGGAAGAAATTCTGGATGCAAGTGATGCATGCAAGCAAGAAATGTGTTCCACATTGCATAGCCAAGTTACAGAGGAAGAGCAGACAGGAAGTCCCTGGAGGGATTTTTGTGTTAAAAAACAAAACAAAAAACAGATTCCCTCCAAAACAGAAAACAGACAGTAAGATAAGAGCATACATTTCAAATAAAAAATGGTGATACCTACAGTTCTGGTATTGAGCAACACGTGTGATGTGGTTGTGTAGTTGCACCAAACAATACCCTTTCTCCCCTAAGTGCGTGCATGCGCACGCACGCACACACACAGAGACTGTTTTGGAATTCTGTGTTTCTCCAAATTTCTGGTATCTGTCCTGTGCGCTGCAGTTTCAGGGTGCTTTTTTTAAACCAAGTTTCTTCCTGGGCTTTAAGTTTATCTAGCCTCTTCGGGAGTAAATTCAGTAGGTTAACCAGAGAGAGAGATAAATTCACTTTGCTAACTTTCTGTTCTCTCTTCCTGTCTTTCAGGTGTATTGTTGACAGAACCCTAACCTGAAATGTCTGCCAGAAGAATTTCTAATCTTGTGACTGATGTCTAAAGAGAAAAATGGTGTTGCAAACCTCTTTCAAGTGTTAAAAATCAAGAAGTCAGCAGAAATCTCTTTCCCAAGGGGGAAAAAAGACTTTTTTTCCTTATATGATATGAGGCTGCTTCTCTAATGTTCTGTTAAAATTATTGTACCTTTGTCAAATAAGAAATTTTATTTCACCAACCGTGTTCATCATGTAAGTAAAAATGCACCAAACTCTTGGTCAAGAACCTAAAGTCATAATAAAATGTTGCTGTTCATTTTTCTAAACTATCTGTATTTAGTCTTTTTTGTAAATTAGTTTATCCAGGAGATGCAAAAATAACCATATATCAATTCATGCTCCCTGCTTTTTCCTAAAGGATTATTTTGGTAACCAAGTGTCTATACCTTATTCCTGCAAGTCTAAAAATGCTTGGCAAAGAAAGTAATGTTACCCAAAACTCTTCTTCAAACATTATTTCAACATGTGGAGGGGGGGGGGTACAGCAAAATCGTGTTCACTGTTCCTATACCTGACCTCCACATGTTAATTTGAAAGTGTGAATGAAGTTGCTCTGTGTTTACATACATGTGCAGAGAAAGGATTCTGTAATTTGGAGCTCTCATTTTCCAGGGTTCCCAACTGAGTGGAGAACATCCAACGTGCACAGAATCTATACTGAGCTTCAAATCAGCTTGTGGAAATCATGAGCAAGGATGGCATGTGTGATTCCACTCCAATGTGAAAAGAGGCCTTAAGATGTGGATTGTATATGCCATTGTCTAAAAGTGAATCCAGATATCAAGTCTTTTTTTAAAAGCATGGCAAATATAAAAGAGCAAATATATTGATATGCCTCTGAATCCCATGTATTGATGAGTGTTTGCCTTTTTTTTTTTAAACAATTGCTGCAATATCTTTTATGAGCCATTTTGATGATCTAGGCACCATTGAAGGTTTCCAACATCTGGACCACATAATTTTAGCAGCGATTATCACTTGGTTGACCAGCTGCTAAGACCGGGTTCTGGATCCTCTCAGAGCAAGCCTCTTGGGAGCCAAACCTTCTCTAGTTCTGCTATCCTTGCCAGAATTTCAGCCTGTTGTAATAATGGGTGTCGGCAGCCACACTAGGCTTGGAATACAGGAAAGGACAATACTGTGGAGGAAACATATTAACTGCAGACTAGCTTTGTTGATGACAGAAATACTTCCTAGAACTTGAGGGCATTCAATGAAGCCGATGGGCAGTAGATTCAGGACAGGCAAAAGGAAATACTTCTTTACATAGAGAATGATTAAAATGTGGAATTTGCTGCCAGAGGTTGTAGTTTAAATAAACAACTTTAAAGGAAGATTAGATAGATTCCTAGAGGAATAGGTCTATCAGTGGCTAGTAGCCATGGTGACTCAGGGGAACCTCTACATTCAGAGGCACTAAAATTCTGAAGCCCAGAGCCATGCGGCAACATCAGGGGAACATCTCAGCCTCTATGCAATGTTCTCTCCAGAGGAACTGGTTGGCTACTATATGAGACAGGATTCTGGACTAGATGGACCATTGGTCTGATCCAGCAGGGCTCTTCTTATATTCTTATTTCCCCAGTACTCTTGGCCAAGGGAGGCAAGCCGGAATGGAGCATTTTTGTGTGTGTGTGGGGGGGGAATGGAACAGCAGATAAAATATTGTAGGCCACTAGTTGGCCAACTCTTTAGGTTGTTTCTAAAACCTCTCTCTTGTTTTTTTTTTGGCAGTGCAGGGTTGTTCAGATAACTTAGCAAGATCACACCTAGATCCTTTCCAGACTGTTCCATATTATATAATATTCATATGACTCCTCTCTAATAATTATTGGCCACCTTTGTCCCCTACACACAAAGATTTCCTGTGCCCCTTCTCATACCACTCAGTCCCACCCCAAATATCATATGAAAAGAAATCACATGCCTCTGTGGGCTTACATAATTTTGTCTTTCTTGTCACCCTTTTTGGCAGCCTCATTATGTATCTGAGCTCATTGCCTTAAAAGATATAAAAATCTGTATTATTATATTAAAGTTATGGCCACACACAGCTGATTCCCTATAAATCTTATTTGATCTGATTGACAATAAGTGCCAGTGGTACATTATTTTATATAGAGGTTTGCTGGAAACACTCAGAAAAGCCATACACAATTTCATGTTGAATCCCTGTTCACTGCCCAGACCCTCAATCCATTTAACATCTTTCACACTAAAACTTGAGAAGACATCATATACTTGAAATTCTCTTCAGTGTTCTTAAAGCCATATTGTTCAAAACTGTTTAGTAGGCTTCCATGTACATATCCTTCACTCCTCAAGGAAATACATGTGATAATGGATGGTGTATATAACTTTGCATGAGCTGGAACAGGCTGTTGGTATTCTCGCCATCAGTCAGCTCGTAGATGGGGGTTAACCCCCTTTGGGAGACAGCAGTGGATTACTCCACATGTGTTATAGTAGATCAAGATGGTTCACATATTGGTTTTGTGCCAGTTGCAGGTACAATTATTTTTGGATGTAACTGACCTACAGAAAAGGATGAGTCCTTCATGGAGTTCATCACAATCGTATTTTCTTGTTTGTCACATGCAAACATAGCACAGCAACGTGGGCTATAAATACTTTTTGATGAAGGGCATTTATAGTGCCTAATTAGTTCCTTTCAGTGTTCATTTTAGGAAGCATGACAAAGATACACCTTCCGCAGACATTATATAAAAATAAAAGACTAATCCCCTGAATATATGCACCATCAATTGAAGCAGCCCAGAAGAGAGTGGGGTCAACAGATTTTATAGGGTGAGAAGCAAAGTCACCTGCAAAGTATGATGAGAATGGGGGTTCAGAGCAGCAAGAAGGAGAGAACAGGTGAGGGGGGGGGAGAAACAGGACAGGATAAAATACAAAGTGCTAGATTCCAAAGAAATTAACTCCTATATGAAAAATCACACACTCTGGTGGGAACCAACCCATAGAATCCTCTTGTTAAAGGCAGAGAGGAGAAGTTGCTCCCTTCATGGCCTCTTGTGTGTTAATCATTTTTATTACATATTACAACAGTGATTAGTGGGGTTTTACTATTCAAATGTGAGGTTAACAGGGTTACACCTATCCCTGAGAAATGATCCTGAAAAGGCTAACTCACTCTGTCTAAAGATCCAGAAGGGTAGGTGTGTTAATCTGTCTGTAGCAGCAGAAAAGAGCCGGAGTCCAGTAGCACCTTAAAGACTAACCTTGCCCCCCCCCAATGCAGAATGGTGGGAACTGATGAGGTCTGAGCCCATTACAGGACAGGCCAAGAAGCACTCTTCTTAGCTGGAAGGCAGAGTTCAAAAGGTTTTGCTGGCTTTGTGCAAGGAACACAAGCCAAGAACTGAGTGACATCTGCATTGACCATCCTCTGTTTCAAAGTTCCAGTCCTTTTTGTGTCCATCCTTCTGAAAGGAAAATTAAGGTAAAACCAGTGACTTGTAGAGCTTAATTAGCCCTTAGTTTCTTGGTTTTCTATAGCACTTGTGCTTTTCTTTCGATATCATTTTCTTGTGCATTTATGCTTCTAGTTGTATGTTAGTTGAATAAAGATCTTTTTCTTTTTGAAGATCTCAGACTGTCACCAGAGTTCTTCCCCAAGTGCCTAGCTGTTTATCCACACATAGACCAACCACTTGACCAGGATACAGAATTAGCAGGCAGGGGAGAAGAGAGTGAGCAACCCCTTATGCATTCACACAGGCAGTCTCCTGATAGTGCCTGAGACCTCTGACAGGAAGGCTGAAGGACAGATACGTTTGAGTGGTGGCAGAATACTACTGAAACAATGAGTACTCACAGATGAGGAAGAATGGTTCAGGACAGTCACCTCCCCAGTACACCAAAGAGATGACAAGTCTAGCTTCTGAGGTTCCACCTTTTGGAGAACCTTCGACAAAACTATTTGACATCACCACTAATAACACCACCACCACCCCCAATTGCTTTCATGGACACAAATTATTTCCTTTAAAACTCACACTTCTTTTTTTGCCACATTGCTGGGGAAATTAGTCACTTGTATAACTGTCTGGCATGTTTCATCAGCATTCTCTTCCTGTGCCATCTATTTTTGCAGCCAGAAAGGGCTTACTGTTGTTGTTTGGTCCACGAACATGCTTTATCTACTTAACATAATGACATACAAAACAAATACTCTGACACCTGAGAGCTAAGAAATGAGGTTTATCACAAAGTATGGATTTCACTGAACAAGCTAGTTGAGATCACAGTAGATGAAATACAGCTTTTGCAAGAAAATTCTGTGGTGTGTCCTGATCAAGCAAAGAGGATCCATTAACAGAGAGCAGTTTCTGCACGCAAAATATCTCTGGGACAAAAATAGCTGGCGTGGAAGAGAAAGGAGTAATGGATCCAGCATTAGAGGAGTGAAGGACATATCTGCACTGTATATGTAATACCTAATGAATGTTCCAGAAAGTAAGCTCCGAGCTGACAGCACTAGCCATCTGTTGGGCAAGGGGAACTGTTTCATGTGTAGCAGTGAATGTGCAAGCCCCCTCACTGCATGAGAGCACTTCTGGATTTGACCAATGGCCACCAGGATCCAGTCCGTCCCTTCACCAAAGATTCTGTTCTAGACCCCAAAGATGGTTTCTTCATGCATGTATATTTACTTCCATGACCATGCAATGACTTCCATGCATCCAACAGCCGTGACAGGTCATATATCTCAGACAGACCTCTCATTTCCTCACATCACCATGCTATTCAATAGTGCAACTCTAAATGTTCCGCTGCAGGCCATCACAATAATAGACCCTGAGGCTCTTTAATTCCTTTCAAAGTTTCATCACTGGAACAGGTTGAGAGCCAGTGAAGGGCAGTGGTTAGACTAGAAATGGGGAGAGCCATGGTTCAGCCATGATACTCACTGGCAATGTTCCCTCTAAGGCGTGGAGTCTTGTGAGCAAATATTCTACTTTGTGAGCTTCTGGCATTAAAGTTGTGAGCAAGCTATTTGGCTACTACATAAATTAGTTTGCTCTGGAGCCCTCCTTCCTGAGCTGAGACAAAAACGTGTGAGCTGGAGGCTAAAAAATGGTGAGCTAGCTCACACTAACTCAGCTTAGAGGGAACACTGCTCACTGGATGATCTAGGCCAATCATTTACTTTCCTAACAGATTTAGTGTGACTCTGAAAGGGAGGAGGAGAAAATCAGGTTGCCCCAATGTCACTCTGCAAAACCCCGGCTACATGAATCCCTCTCTTAAATGAAAAAGGTGGGGAATTTGGGATGGTTCAGGTCAAGAAATGATAATAACTTTGTGGTTTGTCAGGCAACTATGAAGTTGCTCCAAGGGGGGGGGGGAAACATCCAGGATATGTTTGTTTTTTCAGGATAACATAACTTATGATAAAATTTGAAATATAACAACCGAATGTAGAAGTGTGACACGAGTGCTGTGAACAAAGCAGCCTTTGTAAATACAGGACCTTGACCCCCTTCAGAAATCTCTGCAGAGATTCATTTCACCCGAACACATGAGGCTGCCTTCTAGTGACCCAGGAGACCCTTGGTCTCTCAAGGTCGTTTCTGTCTTCCCAGTCAGTGGCTCTCCGGGCTCTCTGCCTACCAATGTGCCGTGACTCTTCCCACCACGGCTAACATCCATACCCTGTAAAGCAAAGGGAAAAAAGTCCAGAGCATTCTGCTGAGGACACGCAAGGCTTCTTCTTCCCTTTACACATTGCAGTGCATCCTCCTGTTGCTGTCAAGTGCTTGACGCTGTGCCTTTGGCTTGGGCCTGCAAAGAAAGTAGCACTTCCGTCAAATCAGACTCCAGTCCTTCTACTGCTGGCCAGACCGCCTCTGGGGTGTGCCCTTGCCCCGCAGCAACTTTATTAGCTGCTCATTCTCCATTTGGTCACTGGATGAAGACTGATTGGAGCAGTTTCCTAAACTCTCCCAGGCTTCCCGGTGGAAGGGTAGGATGAAAATGTTGATAGACAATTAGGCATTCAATCAATAGCCAATACCCCTGTTGTACTGGTTTTGTTTCAATTCCGCTGAACAGGCCTAGCTGTTTTATTATGAGCTGGTAAAGCGTGGCTACTGAGAGAATGAGCAGTGGTCTATGTGGTGGTTCCTTGCTTAAAAAAAAAAAAATCACTGCTCTGCCATGTGTACATTAGATTCCCTCTTATCTTCAGCTTGCCCAGATCTGCAGTACTGAGATAAGGCCAGCCTACCTTACAGAGTAGTTGAAAGGGTTATAACAAGGTAACAGATGCAAACGGCTTTGAACATTAAAAGTGCTATAAATAGGACTTAATTGTTAAAAAAAAAATCCAGGGAAGAGTTGCGTCTATTTTTTTCCTGTTTGTAGAAGGAACATGGCTCTTTTAGGACCTCAAAAAGACAGACATGAGACAGGCTCGTGGACAGAAAGATTTGCTCCGGTGCATGTTTCAAAGCTTGATATTTGGCCAATCTTCCAGTTTCTTTTTTCTTTTTCTTTTTGGCCTCCTTGGCTAAAGAGCTGATATGATTAATGAGGTGTGCTCGGTTAATGCCTTATGTTTTGCTACTTAAATTACTGAAGCAGTTTTGAGCAAAGCTTTTAGTTGGGATATAAGACTGGAAGACATTTTGAAGGCAGGTGATTGGCTCCAGCCTCCCACTTCTGCCAATTTAGCCATAAATCAACTGTGAATGATTCCCCCCCCCCACTGTAATTTTTCACAAGGTTGGAACTCAAGTAATGAACATTCCCATCTTGAAGTGAAAGTCTGATTTTCCCTCCTGGATCTTGTTGGAAATAAGATTGTGATTTATGAAGGGGGAAAGAAGCAAATGTATTGCCCTACTGCCTGTCTTCCTTCTCTGCCTGTCAGTTGCTTTTTTCTTTCTGTCTTCCTTCTGAAAACTGAAATGCTCCAATAAAACAGTTTTCGTGATGATTCTTGGTATTTCTTCTATTTGCAGGTGCTTCTTATGATCCGTCATTTCCCACTGCTTGACACCAAGAGGGTGGAATGGTAACATGAAATATTGTACTCGCTTTGTGGGTCAAGTAGCAATATAATCTGAACAGGTTACCACAGTGTCAACACTTGTACTCATTAATATTACATTTCCCTTTCATACTGTATATAAAATTGCACATTCTAGCCTTGAAAGTTGAAAAAGGAAAAGACACTGCAGAGATCACAGGCACTGAATTCTATACCAGACATGTAGTTGGCAGGTAAAATAATACTTCTTCCAAAAATCCTGCCCTCCCCTTGAACACACTTATATTACTGAGGATAGCCATATTGTTCCCCCAGACCACTCTACATCACTGGGAACCCTTGGTAGGAACAGGGATATTCAGCCTACCAGTGTGCTATCTATTTATTTTTATTATTTATTATTATTTTATTATATTTATACCCCGCCCTCCCCGCGAACGGGCTCAGGGCGGCTCACATAGGGCACTAAGTGCGTTCAGTATACAAAAATACATAATACAAAATACAAATACAAGTTAAAGCTAGAAGCTTCTTGCACACGAAGGGACTCTGATTTGTACATCAGAGCTTGCTCATTCAGTACAGTGTCACAGATATTGCCATGTATGCAGAAAACTGCCTATATTGTAGCAAAGGGCAAAACTTAAAGTTGCCAACTGGCCGGGAGGGGAGAAAACCATACTGTTGAAGCTTTTCTTAGCATGGAAGTAAATAACATCACCTGGTATTTGCTGCAGATCAAACAGATATGAAAAGGATAGCTGTAGTATGAAAGCTGGCAACCACACAAATCCTTTAATTTCTTCTTCTGCCTTTTGCTGTGGCCACAAAGCTTTGGGCAGGGGACAGACATTAGGCCCCAAGGAGCACATTCGGACTAACGCTTAGCAAGCTGCCAGCACTGTAAAATACTTAGCAGTGGCAGGTGGAACCTGTGTTGACTGTTTAGGAAGGGCTGGAGCATCTTTCTGAGATGAGTTAATAACATGGTATTTCCCTTCTATGCGGGAAGGCCTCTGCTGGAGGTTTAGGAAACATAAACTCAGGTGGTTCAAGTTAGCAAGCCCCAACATACTTTGTAAAGAGAAATCCTCCCAGGTTCTTAGGGAGTTTGGTATTCTGCCTTACAAATCCTGCCCTTCACACAATGTATTTGCCCCACCCAGTTAGGGCATGTGAATAGAAACAGCTGGATGATCAACTGCACGGCAAATAGGCACTGCATCTGCCTTTACTGATGAAGCCCTGACACTGATGTTGCATGCCCATTGCTATGGTCAAAAGAACAGGCAATGACCCTAGAGATGCCTAACTCCCCTCCTCCAAACAGTTGATGGGGGAAGTGCTTCTTGTTGTTGTTTTACAGGCCATCCTGTGAATGTGTGTGTTAAGGGCCATCAAGTCACTTCCAATTTATGGCAACCCTACAGATTAATGACCTCCAAAGCATCCTGTTGTTAACAGCCTTGCTCAGGTCTTGCAAACTGAGGGCCTTTGTGGCTTCTTCCATTGAGTCAATCCATTGCATGTTGCGTCTTCCTCTTTTTCTGCTTCCTTCAACTTTTCCTAGCGTTACTGTCTTTTCCAGTGACTCTTGTCTTCTCATAATGAGACCAAAGTATGATAGCCTCTAGGGAGAGTTCAGGCTTGGTTTCATCTAGAACCCACTTATTTGCCTTTTTTGGAGGTCCATGGTATCCATAAAAGTCTTCCAATACCACATTTCAAATGAATCAGCTTTCTTCCTGACAGCTTTTTTCATTGTCCAACTTTCACACCCATACAATAGTCTGGCGTCTCAGCTGTGACCATTCCACCGGGAGTTTAGCCTCTTGATAGAATCTAAACTCCTGACAGTACTGCTCTCGGCTTTGCTGACACACACAGACTCCCCCCTCCCCATGTTGAGGTGTGTATCCAAGGCTGCGGCCACACACACTAAATAATCCATTTTTGATCCACTTGCAGTGCACTTTCGATCCACTTGTAGTGTGTGAACTGGCAAAATCCAGTTGGAAAGTGCACTGAAAGTGGATTCTTTTGAGTGTGTAGCCACAGCCCAAGAGGGGAATAGTTGGAATTAAATATGAATAGCTGGAATTAAATCTGGCCATTAAAGCAAAGGGTTCCCACTGAGCTTCACTGCAAGATGAAGTGGGAAAAGGTAACCCTCAGTACAAGTCTATACAACACAGGCTGTGCAAGTGTCACAGCAACTCCTCCACCAGTCACAGCCATTGTGTGCTCAGTTATTATGCTGAAAATTGCTGGGTCTGGAGTTACAACCGCAAAAACATACATCCAATTTACAGCAGGGTTGAAGTTCTGGGAATACATTCTAATGGAAGTTATGAAAAACAACTTAAATCAAACTCAAGATTCAAACCCAAAGGTGACAAAGACTATTGATTTTATATGTTTTAATGTGTTTTAAATTTTATTGTATTTATTGAAATGTTGTAACCTGCCCTGAGCCCATTTACGGGATGGGCGGGATATAAATGCGATATATATATATATATATAACAGCCCTCAAATTTTGCATTCGCCACCATCTATAATGACTTGCTGGAAGATTAGAAACTGGTGGTTTGCTAGTATCAACCCTCACTATCTACTCTTTAATGTTTCTTGTTTTTCTGTGACCAATAGTGGGCAGCTCTGAACAACCTGGAGTATCACTAACCAAGCTCCAATATTTTTTGATGGTCTTAAAAATGCGGTTACTTAAGGGGATATATTCTATGGACCAACGTAATCAGGGAGCTTCTTCAGTATGAAGATCTGTAATGTTGGGCATAAAGGAGGGTTTCTGGTGCCAAGGAGTTAGTATTATTTCAGGTTTATCTCCAAAAAACCTTTTTACATCAAAAGTCTAATTAATTTGTAAATGTCAACTCTTGTGTTAAAAGAGGTGTATTTTGGCACCATAACAACACTTAAGCCCTTATTTAGTGCTGCTTTTTCTGTGTGAGTTAATGGTCTACTAGATAAATTTACTACTACGTCTTTGTCCGACGATGTAATCTGCCTTGGACTAAAAAAGGCTCCATAGAGGAAGTTCCTGCAGGAACCTTATTGGGTCCTTGTTGTCTAAAAATACTTTGTCTATTTCTAAGATGACTAGTGTAAGATTCCTCTGAAGTGTCTGTTTCTTCACTTGACATTCCTGTGTCTGAATATGTTTGCAATGGTGATGCCCAAGAAACTCTTTTGCCTAATCTAGATGCCCACTATGAATAAATATTCCCCAAAGAATAATCTTTCTTATCCCTTACTAATTTTATGTTTTTGAACTCTCTAGTATTAATTAGGAGCTGCGGTGGCTCAAGTGGTTAAGACACTGAACTGCAGGCTGTGGAAGGTCAGTAGTTCAGCAGTTCGAGACCTGGGTGCCGCATGACGGAGTGAGCTCCCGTCTCTAGTTCCAGCTCCTGCCAACCTAGCAGTTCGAAAGCAAGAAATTGCAAGTAGATAAATAGGGACCACTTCGGTGGGAAGGTAAGAGCATTCTGTGCGCCTTGGTGTTTAGTCATGCCGGCCACATGACCACGGAAACGTCTTCCAACAGCGCTGGCGCTTCGGCTTTGAAACGGAGATGAGCACCGCTACCCTGGAGTCGGATTCGACTGGCTTTTGAGCAAGGGAACCTTTACCTTTACCTTTTTAGTATTAATTAACCTGTTTCTCTAGTTCTGCCAGTTTGCTGGAAAAATGATTCTCCTCATATTTTTCTTTAAAAGATTCTGTTGTTGTAGCTATGTCTTTTTGGATGGTATTCCATGTTTATTAGATGACAATATTCCATGTCTATTATGTAACAATAGAGAAATTGTGACATAAGCATGATGTGTCTTATTTTTGGTTTACACAATCTTTCCCGTGTGCTCTTTTGGTTTACCCAAATACCTGGAGGCTGGCAACCCTACAAGAACTCCATATAGGTAGTGGCAGTGAAACCCTGTATTCAATTACTGGGTGGCCTCTTCCTTGGCTTGGCTCTGAAGCAATTGTTGAAGTGAGCACCTGAACATCATCCACATATATGTTTGTATCTTCACCAGAGATACTGGGAATTATATACTACCTGAGATTCTGAGGTAGAGAGCATTCCTTAGCTAATACTTAGTTTTCCTACACTGCAGGCCTGGCACATGTACCTTGAGGCATGAATTAACTCTCTTCTGATTCTGTGTGAGCTGCTTTGTCCTTTCAACCTCTAGTGTGGGAATTGAGGTCCCTCTTGGGTGTTTCTGTCTGGAGTCCTGAGGTGGGATGCCCAATAGGAGTTGTGAAAGAGAAAGTATTAGCAAATACTGGAAAGGCTTAGGAGAGATTATTTGTAGTCAAGTGTGCCCTTTCATCTTAGTTCAGTCAACATAACCATGTGCGTGCTCTCAGTTTTTTATGAGAGTCTAGCACGGTGTAAATGCACTCTGTGTTCTTTATTATTTGAAATGTGTTTTCAGTTGCTGGGACGTGTCGACCATTGATGGTCTGCTGTGATTGATTTTAGAGTGAGCTAAAATTCTATCCTCCTTTATGGCTGTACAAGGGAGAAGGAGAGGCAATCATTATGGACACTCCATTAATTCAAATGGGAGTATTTCAATTTCTATTGTTTCTTTTGCCATCATAATGTTAGTCTATCCACAAGGGCAGGATTTCTGTGTTAACTAACATAAGATTCTGGCTAACAGTGTAATCCTAAACAGATTCACATCCTTCTAAGCCCATTGATATCAGTGGACTGAGAAGGGTATGAGTCTGTTCAGGGGTCATTTTCCTGCAGGAGCACACAGGAGCGGAGCTCCGGCAGTAAAGAGCCCAGGGGGCAGGCACATGCAACAAGCCCCACCCCTGCTCCCAGCAGCCCTCAGTCAGAGCAAGAAGCAGCCAGGCAAGCTGCAGAGCCCCCTCCCCACCCCCCCGGTTCAAAACAGTCCAGTGGCACCTTTAAGATCAAGTTTAATTCAGATACAAGCTCTCCCTCCTCTGCGTGGACACCAATAGCTAGCAATCCAAAACAGTCCAGTGGAGCCTGAGCAGTGGGTGTTGCCTTCTGACACACTTCCGGCGATGTCAGGGGGTGTGACATATGCAAATAAGTTATGCTAATGAGCTCCTGCACCTCTTTTTCTACGAAATGACTCCTGACTCTGTTTAGCATTGCACTGCAAACCAACATTTCTACTTTGCCTGTTTTGCATAAGACTTGTGCTTACAGTAATGTAACAGTATGCCAGTTTGATTGTGGTGATATGTTTGTATAGATCCCTCCCCACCAGCATGTGTTTAGGATCAACCCATGCAAGTGCATTTTAGTAGCAATCCTAAACATAACCAATCTCCTCATGCAGCAGGCATAATTCAAGAATAGGATTATGTTGTTAAAAGTAACGGGACAACACCCAGCATCTACTCACACCTTGGAACACAGCTTCCAAGATCTATTGAAGGCCAGCTGCTTATAGAAACTCCATGCATGATATTTAGGAACGTCAGCAGATTTTTGTTAATAAATACCAATATATGGCAAAATCAAGATGAAATCTATATATATATTTTAAAAATAAGTTTCTTAACATTATTCTCTAAGACCTTTCCATTTCCTTAATCTCCTAAAGCAATTTCCCCCCATTAGAGCAAGAGGTAGCATGCAATTTTCAGTAATTATTACCCGGGGTGACACCTTTCAACACTGAAGGAAATAAACAGGTGGAGTTAATTAGCTTCAAATAATTTACACGTTCGTTATATTTCTTGCAAAGGGTATGAAAACTTTTTGTAGTAGAAGAGGGAACATTTCAATGCCATCTTCAGTTTTAAAGCAGTTTTATAAGGTCAAATGGAAGTTTCTGGGGTAAGACATGGTTCTCCATCTGTTGTACAGCAGCAAAGTCCTTCCAAAGTTATGAACTTCCACTTAAAGGGTTTTAACTCTGCTATCAAATGCACAGTAAATCCATACTTGTGTTTGTCATAGATTCATAAGGGAAGAAGATTACAGCTGCCAAACTGGAATTTTAGCCAGATTTATGATTTTATTATCTTGGGCCCAGATCAGTTTTGGCAGCTGAAGAATATGCTAGAGTAGACCCTGAAAGATTCTTTTAACCAAAATTGCTTGATGGTTTCATTTAATGAAAAAATTGCTTGATGGTTTCCTTTAATTAACAAACTTTAAAAAATGATTCTATATAGATGCAGATTTGTGACCTAGCATTTAGTAATTAGTGACATTGTTGCTTGGAATCGATGTACAGCTTTTGATCCAGGCAACGGCTGTGTAGACCTAGTCCTAAAGTGCTAATGGAAAGTAATTTGCATGGAACTGTAAGCGGGAGTTACAGTAGATGTGGACCATAAAAATGTAAGCATATTTTAGGGCATATCTATCTGTTAACTTACATGAGGACCAAAACAGACACAATACGAGTGCTGACCTGGCTGGTATAGGTGTTCCATGTATGTAGGTTGGCCTATTCACATGTAGCATTAGTGTGCCAGCAATTAGTGACCCTTGTGTGCACATCCACGGTAGTAGCGGAAAGTGCCATCAAGTTACAGCTGATTTATGGCAGCCCTCTAGGGTTTGCAAGGCAAGAGACTATCAGATGTGGTTTGCCATTGCCTGCCTTTGTGTAGCAACCCTGGTCTTCCATCCACTACTACCCTGGCCAGCCATGCTTAGCTTCCGAGATCTGACAAGATCGGGCTAGTCTGGGCTATCCAGGCCAAGGTGTGCACATCCATTAGGGCATTCAAATATGGTAGTGTCCATGTGAAATGCTTATATGTGTCAGTGACTAACCCCCAGTTTTTGTCAGATTTGTGCTGGCCCATAATCATGTTGGACTTTCTCTGAATTGTTGAGTGCCTAGTGGATTTTAGTGGCTCTGTAGTTTGCCAACTGACTCACTGATCTGCTATGTGTGCATGTGTACTGGGAATACTCTGGCCAAAGAAAATAATGACAAGGGACATTGCTAATATTGGGGGAGGGCAAGGCATATTTCTAAAATTTAGGGGTTCTGCATTTGTATTGGTGCCTTTTGTCAATGTCTGGGTATCTCCCTGTCCTGGAGAGGGTTGTCAATATCGTTCCCTAACACAAAACATTTCTGTAGGACTGTCCTGGCACAACCAGGATAGTCGGTAATTCTTAGAGGCTCACGCAGAGAAAAGAGAATAAAGAAGTGCTGGTTATTAGGTCCACTGTAGAGTTGCTGCCCAGCTCAGCAGCCCCAAATCAAATTCTATTTTGCTTCCCTGTGATGTGTAGGATCACTTACTCCAGGTTGTGACCTCATCGCACCAAATATTTGACTCCCCCCCCACAGCTGCTCTTGCTGAGGGTGGATGATGAGCCCAGCACAACATGAGGTACATGAGAAGCTGAAGAGAGTTCAACATGGAGATGTCCTGTTGGCTGCAACATATACATCTGCCACGAGTATAAAAGAAAGCAGGAGTGATTTTTTTTTATTGGCATGATGCTTTACTTGCTTTTGTTTATACCATCCACACTCCCCGTACTTATGTATGTAATTATAATTGTGTTGTGCTTTCATTGACGACTAAGAAAAATATTAATACATATTTCTGTTTACAAAGATTTCCATAAATGGAACAAATCTCCCTTATAAATAAAAGCTGACTGGTGGTGGCACTTCTCTAGAACATTTCACATGCTCCAAAATCAGTTCGCTCTCTGATCTGTCATTCAGAGGGTCTCCCTATCCACTGGCTGCTTTGCCTGAGTCCTGCCTCCAACATTCCTCTCCCCCCCATAGCCAGTCAGAACACAGAGGTTATTTGCATATGCAGCCTCATTGGCCTCTGCCTCGGATCACAGAGGTCGTTTGCATATGCGACTTGATTGGCTTTTGCCTCTAACATTCTAAAAAGTTTGCTGTCCTGAGGTAAAATGTGTCCAATCTCCAGGTGAGGGCTGGAAATCACTCAGAATTACAACTGCTTTCCAGATGGCAGAGATCAGTTCCCCTGGAGAAAATGGTGGGCTCTGTATCCTTATATGCTGCTGAGGTGGCCCCCGTATGACAGCCAATGTGATGTAGCAGTCAGGGCTTCAGAGCACGGGAGAGGCTGCAGGTGTGTGTGGGGGTGGAAAGCTGAAGAGTGAGGGGGAAATAAAGGTAGGTTGATGATTGGCTGGGCAGGAGATAGGGTTGCCAATTCCAGGTGGGAAATTCCTGGAGATGTGAGGGATGGAGCCTGGAGAGGGTGAGGTTTCAGGAGGCGTGGGACCTTGGACAGGTACAAAGCCATAGACTCCACCCTCCAAACCAACTATTCCCTTCTGGGGAACCATCGTTGCCAATCTCCAGGTGATACTTTGGCCACCAAATGAGAAGGGAGCACTCATTGGAGAAGACCCTGATGCTGGGAAAGATTGAAGGTCAAAGAAGACGGGGACGGCAAAGGATGAGATGGTTAGACAGTGTCATAGATGCAACGAACATGAAGTTGAGCAAACTTCAGAGGACGGCAGAAGACCTGGTCATGGGGTCATGGGGCATGATCTGGTCCATGGGGTCGCGAAGAGTCGGACTCGACTGTGCGACTGAACAACAACAACAACAACAAACTATCAATTTGTCTGCATTCCAGATTTTTCTTCTTATTAATAATGTCAGGAGGAATAATTTTTGCCAATGTGAGTGCTATTATGTGCTTGACTGTTTACTCATTTTACAATTATCCAATAGTCACTGATTTTTTAATGGTTCAACACAGAGTGAGTCCTGTCTTCTAGGGTTGCCACCTCTCTTTCCTATTGCAGCTTATTCATGGGGACACTTTCCTACTGCAAACTAAGGAGGCCATCACAAAAAAAACTTACTCAGTGTTCTTATTTGTGATGGCTAACACACGTAAGAAAGAATAAAAGAGGCACATGAGGACAGGTTATGAAACGGAATTCAGAATTCAGCCAGAAAGGCTGACTTGGAATAAGAGTTCTTCTTGTGGCTTCCCTGCCCCCAACTATGGCAAGGCAGTTGAGTGAAAGCTGCTTACACATTTTCCTTTGTATCTCCATAAGGAAAAGAGCTATAAACGTACCCTTAAAAATGAAAGAGGGGCACTCAGAGTGAGCATGGAATAGTTCTAAGAGGGCTTTGTCCCCAAATGCCCCCATACCTACAGGCCTGCTGTGATATAGACGTAATCAAGTTGCAAATACGTTTTTTATTATTTAGGTGCTTCCTATAAGCAAAACAATTTGTAGGCATTTGAGTTTTAATTATATATTTCTTATCTTGTGAGTTGGCTCATGCAACTTAATAGTTTAGGTAGATTCTTCCAATTTGAAACAATTATATCTTCACTGTTGATCCTTGTATAAAGAAGCAGGTGATTAAAAATATAAATAAAATAGTTAACAGAGAGGACAGTGATTTCATTTAATATTGACAAATGATCATTCAAACACCTTTGTTAATTGCCTGAACCAGCTTAATTAGAATGCAATTTGCTCTTCCATGTACTCTCAATCTACTTTGGCAGGAGTTCACTGCAAACAAACCTAGGCTTTACTAGGTGACTAATGAGAGGTTCCTGTGAAGAACTGAGCAGTGCCAACTTTTCATTGGACTCCCCACCACCACCTAGAAACCAGATGTCTATGCCTCTTCACCCAAAACAAGTAGACATATATTTGCGGGGACTCTCAATATGTTTTATTCATTTTAACTCTTCCTTTCAATTTCATATTTGAAGCCCATATTTCAGAACACTAGCCTGATCTTGTCAGATATTGGAAACTAAGCAGGGTCAGCCCTGATTAGTACTTGAATGGGAGACCACCAAGGAAATCCAGGGTTGGCATGCAGAGGTGGGCAATGGTAAACCACCTCTGAATGTCTCTTGAAAACCCCATGAGGACTCACCATAAACCAGCTGTAACGATGGCAAAAAATGGGGAGGGGGATAATGAGTGCATTTGGTGAGAAGATTCTGCTTTGTCCTATGTATTAACAGAGCCAATGGGCATGCAACTCTCTCCTAGTAATCTGGAGTCCTGAAAAACTAGGAATTCAGAAATCTAACTGTATTAATATCATCTATGGTCATTATGCTTTTGACATTGTGAGTTCATGAAATAGGAGAGTGTGCTACTAGCTATTCTCTCATTATGCATGGTTGCCATTTTGCATGATAGAGCAATGCATGTATTTTCCAATCTGGGTTTCTGGCTTTCCAGATCTGGAAAATCCATATGTTGTCCTATTCATACAAAATGGTGACAGCATACATCAAGAGGTCCACAGGTAGCTCAACCATCTGTTGTGCACAGGTGAATTGCCAGAACTATAGTGACTGAACAGAGTTTTCACCAAAGATTAAACTGGGATTACAGTTTCTTCTCATACCATAAGAGCTAACAGTAACACTCCATGACTTAATTCTTATTGCCAAATGTCACTTTAAGAATTCTTGCATAAACATTCCACTGTCTTGCACTTGCATCTTTCTATCGGTATATAATCAAGCAGGTAATAAATAACCTGTGAATGTTTGTGCTCTCTAAATGCAAAATTACAATCAATCTAAAAGGTGCAACTGAAATGTATTTTTAAAATGTTATTTTCTATAGAGACTGATGTGGCCACAGTTGAAAACATGGGGTTTTCAACTGCATGAACACTTCCACTTCAGAAATAAATCCAAATAATTTAGAAATTGAATTCCTGCTAGGGTTTTGATATCAGAATTTTGGAAGCAGCCTTATGTTTAGGCCATATTACTTGTAGCCAAGGAAAACTGCAATACTCTTGAACAATGAGTTTTTTGTTTTGACAGATTATAGGCTATGGTTAGGGTTGCCAGCACACCTAGAGAAATATGTCCAGTTCCTTGAATATTAATCCTCAATTAAAGGGACTGGATGGTGGTTTTTTTCCTTCAGGTCAGTTGGCAGTTGGCAACCCTAGCCAAAGTGAGGCTTTTTTATTGATTTACCTGAGATTTGGGTCCAAATGGATGGGAATCTGCAATTCAGGCTGTTTGATAATATTCTACTGAAGCAAAAGCCATGGCCTCGGAAGCATCAGTGATCTTGTGATATCTGTCTGTGGGCCAAAAACTGATGCTAAGACTTGCCTCTAGAAACACCCTTGCATGTATGCTCCAACTTGAATGATCTGTTGATGCTGGTTGGTCTTTCTTGGTACTCTTGTACCTTCAGTCTGATCCATAGTTTAATTAGCAAAAAAAAGAAAGCTATATTATTCCTTAGCTCCAGAAGCTATAGCTTTATGCACAAGGCTTATTTTTGCCCCGCTTGCAGTCATACTGCATAGGAATGAGCGATGCTGGTAAATTGTTTCTGTTTATGCAAAGTGTTGTTCTGGGCAGAGGACTTTTGTGACACCTTTGAAGATTAGGTTTGGAGGCTTCAAGGTTAAGTGCTCTCTTCCCATAATCCCCCGTTGTGGTTTTGAAAGACATTGGTCTCTGGTGCTCAGTTTTGCATAACTGTACAGCGACGGGCATGCAACTAAACTTGCAATTTATTTTGTTTTAGCATGAAGCCAGACGCCTCTGGCTGAATGCTTAAAGTTGCTGAACATGCACATCTTCCTGTTGCTTTACTGGTGCAAAAATCAGTGAACCAAGCTCTCAAATTCATAAAAGACCTTGGAAATATGAGCGGCTGGCTTATCCTGCCATCTATCACCCAGATTTATACTAGATCATCTACTAGTTAAAAAGCAGCATGACATACCTTGTTCTTAGTGAATGTCTTTAGCTGAGGGTATCTTCAGTGAACCTTTTCTGCTGAGATAACTGCAGCCACCTTAAGGTTGGTGGAAATGTACTCATAACATTCTAGTCAGCTGTACAGGATCAAGCTCAGGGAGGCTATGTTCTGTTTGTATGGTGCTGAGCACCACACATCCAGGTACATATTCAGACTGCATACTTGCAGTTTATTAAATGAAACTGTCTGGAAACCAATAACATTACTAACCACCTTCCCATTCTTCCTCAAGTAGTTTTTCAATATTTTAAAAATGGCTAATAAAAGGGGGATGAATGTACCTTCAATTGAATAAATTATAATTGAATAAACGTACATAAAGTGCTATAAATAAAGAGGAGGATATAAAAACAGAGAAATGGAGATGGGGTGAGACAGGCTTCCAAATTAACATTCAGTATGCAGGCAAGGATGTCTGCTAAATGAATTACGAAGGCAGGAAAAAGCCAGATCCAAGCTGAAGTGGGGGAGGGGGGAGAAATGCCACAAGTTCTGAATTATGTGAATATTTTTTTGCAGCTTTGGATTCACTTGAAGATACTCAGAGTCATAGGTGACACAACACATACAGCAATAGTAGGAAAATGCTACTTACTAAGTTACACTGTCCATACTTTGCCTCTTAGCTGCCACAATATCAGAGTGCAAAGTGTGGCAAGGACTGGGCATCTCCCAGGCAGCCTGTAGTACTGCCACTATAGCCTGCTGGGTAACAGTCTAGATACCATTGGTCCTCTTCCCCCAAGCATATGCCGGACTCTTAAGTCAGTTCTATCAGCTGTTTATTCAGAACTTCATACACATAGAGTGAGGAAGCCATCAACAGAACACTTCATGGCTCAAAAACTCCCCTTCCTACTCCTTCAGCCACCCCAGGGCAGCTGACTGCTGCTTTTAAGCCTTGCCTTAGTGACCACCTTGGCTGAGCTGAACTGCTGCCCCCTACTCGCAGCTGCTCCTAATCACTGCCTGCTTGGCCTGCCTCCCCAGTTCTTAGCCCACACCATCTCCACCTGGGACTTGCCTTTCCCTTCCTGAGCAGGTTCTCAGAGCTGCTTGTACACCCATTCTGCTCCAGTTGTGCCTCAGGGCTCTCCTCATGAGGTGTACCTTCTGGCTTCAGGTAAGTGGGTTCCCTCAATGGCTTGTCCCTGTCACACATAGGCTTTGGCTGAGACTTGAGATGAGTGCATCAAGTGGTTTACAGTCAAGTGGTTCATCTCCATAGCGAATAAGCCCCTTGGTAGGACATGCCACAGGAGCTGCGGTGGCTCAAGTGGTTAAGACGCTGAACTGCAGGCTGTGGAAGGTCAGTAGTTCAGCAGTTCGAGACCCGAGTGTGCCGCATGATGGGGTGAGCTCCGATGAGCACCGCAACCCTAGAGTCGGATTTGACTGGCTTTCGAGCAAGGGAACCTTTACCTAGGACATGCCACATAGAGTTCAGAATATACTTCACGTGATAGAGCTTTTTTGTTGTGATGGTACTTACTGGCTCTGAGTAGCAGCACCTTTTTTAGGGCTCTCCCAAGTCCTATGAGGGGAATTGGGGAAAATCAGTGCACCCTTATCTAACCCAGGCATTGGAAATAAGGACAAGTTCAAAGCTTAAAGCCCCCCTCCCACTCACACACCTTGGCTTGAGCAAAGCAACTATTTATTACAAGGAAAATACAGTTCTGCACACAGGGTATTGTACTCCCCACCAGTGTTCCCTCTAAGCTGAGTTAGTGTGAGCTAGCTCACAGTTTTTTAGCCTCCGGCTCACACATTTTTGTCTTAGCTCATGAAGGATGGCTCCAGAGCAAACTAATTTATGCAGTAGCCAAATCGCTCACTCACAACTTTAATGCCAGTAGCTCACAAATTAGAATTTTTGCTCACAGGACTCCACAGCTTAGAGGGAGCGTTGCTCCCCACCACCAAACTCCTTTCCCTTTCCAAACCAAAGGTCCAGTAGTCAGTGTTCCAGAAGTACCGTTCCCTTGTTGGAGCTAGTCCAGCCGCAGTCCCTCAGCAGCAGGCCTCCAGTGGGATGGAAAGTTCTCAGAGCTTCTCTCCTCACCATCAGAGAGAAGAAATCAGCTTCAGTTCAAAGACAGATGGTCTGGGGGCTAACCTCCTCCAGAAGAAGCGATGTTCGTCAAGGGAGGGCCCGCACCAGGCAAGAACTTCTTCAGTTGAGGCCTTTCTGCAATCCAAGTCCTTGGAGAGACCAAACGACTAGACCTCTCTCTGCTGTATTTTCCCAGTCACTCACTACACACACCCCTCCCAATATACAAATTAAGAATTTCATTACTCCACCCAACAGCATATATCCCCAAACTTCTAAACTTATATGTGATACAGGCACTTTTTTTTCAATAGCAAAAGAACCTTGTGTGAGCTACAAACAATCCTCTATTACTTCTGCATAAACTAGATTGCTTTCATTTCCACGAAAGTACTACTGCAGCTTCTCCGGCTGGCTTCTCCAAGCATTAGGAAATAATTTTGGATATGTGTCATCCTGCTCATACAAGCCGTAACTTGCCTTGCCTTTTTTGTGGGGAGGGAGATGACTAGGAGGAAATAGATGCTACTTCTAGGAACTGCTCACTTATAGGTTGTCCTTTCAAAGGTAACAGATATCAGAGCTTTCAGCTGTTCCCCATGGTTGTATCTCCCCTCCCATGTCTCATTGTGGTTTAATTGTACTGTTAGTGTTGAGATGTTGCTATTTTAGTTCTTCTAGTTGATTTTCTGTTTATGGTTAGTGGTTCAGTTATGGGTTATATCTGATTATGTTATAATGCTGTGAAGTGCCCTGGGCACATTACTGTGGAGATGTGGTATATAAATATTTTAAGTAAATAAGTAATAAATAATGCCACTATGGTTTCTGACTCCAGTATGGGAAATGTCTAGAGATTGGAGGCAGGACCTGGGGAGTTTGGGGAAGGGATGTGATCTCTAGCCTGGATCAGTTGTAATTCTAGGAGAATTCTAGGAGAACTCCAGGTTGTGCCTGGAGGTACGCACAGCCCCCCCAAACATCACACTCTCTCAGCCTAACCTACTTCATAGGGCTGTTGTGAGGATATAATGGACACGAGGTAAATGATGTAAGCCACATTTTTACTTCATTTTTTCAAGTTTTGTATAAGTGAATAATAAACATAATCTCTTGGGTTAAGTGTGCTTTACAGTCTGGAGTGTGATTTGTGGAGGCTCCCCCCCCCCCGGACTGATATGCAGTTGTTGGTACAATTGTATACTTAAGTGTCCTCTTGCTTACGTTACTTTCATAGTAGACCCTCGTATTAAGTACAAGTGTGCAAAAGTTAATTTATCTCTTCACTATTTCAATTGATTTTGATTTAGAAATCCAATGAAATAAAAACAGCAGGACATGTGCACTCACATGTGTGCCTCCAGAGCTAGTGTGGGGTGTAGTGGCTGGAGTGTCAGAGCAACATCTGGGACAAGGAAGCTCAATGGGTGACATTGGGCCCATCCAGGGCTATTTTTGGGCAGGAACGCACAGGAACAGAGTTCTGGCTGGCTTCAGAGTTTGATGTACAACTGATTGGCACAGTCATAAGACAATACAAAAACCAAAAAGAACTGTGAAAATGTGACACTTAATAAATTTCTTTAAGAATCAAATTATACAAAAAGTGAACAATAATATACAGAATAATAGAAAAATGAGGGTGATCTCCGGAATGTCTTGCTTTGTACCTGTCCAAGGTCCCACGCCTCCTGAAACCTCACCCTCTCCAGGCTCCATCCCTCACATCTCCAGGAATTTTCCACCTGGAGTTGGCAACCCTATCTCCTTCCCAGCCAATCATCAACCTACCTTTATTTCCCCCTCACTCTTCAGCTTTCCACCCCCACACACACACCTGCAGCCTCTCCCGTGCTCTGAAGCCCTGACTGCTACGTCACATTGGCTGTCATA
>NW_015159808.1:154478-161144 GCF_001447785.1 Gekko japonicus
TTAAGAAGCGGTCATCTGTTAAGTCAGCTCCTGCCAGCTTCCATGAAAACGATGGCCTCTCTACTTCTGTTCCTGGATTGTTTTGCTCATATGGAGACTGTGTTGTTCTGAACACCTCAGTGTGATCTTGCCGGTACTTGGCCTGTGCAGCTCAGTGCCCTGCAGGAGTACTATGTGCAAATGTCTTTGCCGCATTCCTAAGTTGCCTCCTCCTTGTAGCGTTGGTGGATCTGGCTCGATGTTTGCCAGGAGCTTTTTCTTGGGAGCAGTAAGAGGTGAGAGGTGTGAGGGCCGGGGGAGTTGGTGTGACAGAGTGGCGACGTGGTGGACATTTCTTCAGGTTCATGGTGGAGGCACGAATCGAAATGGCTCCTAGAAATGTCCTTTACTATCTACCCATAAACATTCATTAACTCAATCGCCGTGCTGGCTTTTTTGAAAAATGTCTATTCAGGAGTCTTGAATAGCTGATTTCTGTAACTGTCCTCAACTGTTCGCAGTCTCTTCTAACTGTGTTTTTATCTCAGAACATTGAGATCCACAGCTGAGCAATCAGATGGAGGTGGGTGCAAGTAGGCAGGTTTTGCCTCAGAACTCTGAACTACACAATTGACCAATTGGGGGAGGGGGTGGACAAGGAGGCAGCAGCCTGCCAGCCACATGGAAAATAATTGGGGGAACACATTTTGCCCGTTTTTTTACCCCCTTAGCGCTGGGCGTGCGTATGTCCCGGAAGTTGCTGAAGGGGGGGGGGGGTTGACGTCATGGTAGGAACGCACTACCAAGTTAAGCAAGTTCATATGAACCAATTAAGCAAGTTCATATGAACCAATTTTCTAGAACTCACATTATGAGAAGTTAAATAACCTAATAAAGGAAACCAGTTTTCTACAAATTTGGGGTATATCTCCATTGTGGGTGGGAGCGTGGCTAAGCGGGGCCAACAGCACCGCTAAGGTGATCCTGCTGAGCAAACCTCCCCGGCGGCTGTAAGCATCCCACCTCCTCTCCTACACCTGACAGGCAGCTGCCTGTCCAGTGTAGCAGGGGGAAGGGGGTAGGAGTATTAGAAGCCACTGTGGAAGCAGGGCTGGCAAGATCAATAAGGTGTTACTGCTGGGGCGGGCTCCCTCATGGCTTTAAGCACCCTGGAACCGCTGCTGCACCTGACAGACAACTGCCTGTTAGCTGTAGGAGATGGGGGGAGTGTGGATCAGAGAGGCTGGGTCAGCAGCATTATTGCACCTCCTGATTTCCTCGACTGTCATTAGCTCTGTGCAGTCTCCTGTAACTTTTTTTTTTAACCTCAAAATACTCAGCTCTGCAGCTGACAGAGAGTGGGGGGTGCAAGGAGGTAGCAGCCTGGCAGCCACATAGGAATCAATGGGGGGAGCACATTTTACTCCTTTTGACCCACTTAGGGGTTGAATTTCTAAAAATCCCTTCTTCGTGATCATCTATGTCATGGTAGGAGCGCTCTACCCGAATTTCGTGTTTCTAGGTCCAGGGGTTTGGCCTGGGTGTTGATTTTACAGTGAGGGGACTTTATTTTATATATATATAGATTAGGGCTGCCAAGCCGCGGCGGGGGATCTGCATGTCTTCACAGGATCCCTGCCACGGGGGAAAGCGATATGCGTTGCACCGCCGTCGCCAGGATGTGACGCTATGCGTCGCTCTGGCAACGGGCTGTCTGGAGTCCCGTTGCCAAAGCGACGCGTAGCGTCACATCCTGGCGAACGCGGTGCAACGCATATCGCTGTCCCCTGCAGCAGGGATCCTGTGAAGACGTGCAGATCCTCCGCCGCGGCTTGGCAGCCCTAATATAGATAGATAGATGGGGAGCATTATAGTCAATGGGCCCCATAGGCTATAATGGAGAATCAATCTAGGAATATCTGAGGTTTGGGGGGGCTGTTTTTTGAAGTAGAGTCACCAAATTTTTAGCATAGTTGCTGGTGCCTCTCCTCAACCCCCCCCACAAAGTTTAAAAAAAACCTGGACTGGGGGAGGTGCCCCCATCCTCCATGGTTTGCAGTGGAGTGGGGGGAAATGCCTTCTCAGTTCACTTGTGAGCGGATTGAAAATTCCCTGAGCTGCAGGCTAAAATTTTGTGCACCAGCACCCCTTAGAGCACCGTAGAGGGAACTCTGCAGTGAATATATCCCTGCCCTCCAAAAGCTTCCATCAGATGCCAGAGTTGGGGTAGAGGCTCTGTTTCACTCATTAAAATATAGATATGAAGATATATAGCCGTGCATCCTTATGCAGCCATTTACAACATGAAATCACAATGGACCCTTGGATACAATATTGCAGCCCCAAACTATACTGTAGCTAACTTGAGGGAAAATCACAGAGCCACTATTTTTGAAGTGCCTTTAAAAAAATGAAAAGAACTTTTTCAAATACAGCAAATACGCTTGACAAATCTCTGCATGTGAATTGCTTTTTTTTAAAAAAAAATTGAATCAGCAATATTTTGAAGTACTGAAGTGCTGCCGCTAGATTATAGTGCTTAATCTGGTCTAGTTCAATGGATGTAAATTATGTAGTTAGTTAGCTCTATTTATATCAATTATGGAGACAAGGAACATATTTGTAAACCCAGCCTGGAGAGTCTTTCCACAAGCAAAGATGTTTTGTGCCAACTCCTGCTGCGAGATAGAAAAGGCGCTACCAAGGAATTCTTTCCATAGTATTTTTAAAATTCCTTTAGAGGCCTTCTTAGAGAGGCCAATTGAATTAATAATTACAGTTGTGTTATCCAATAACTCTTCAAGCAGATTTGGGAATTTTTGTGGGAACAAAGGAAGGACAAAAACTATTATGTTAAAAGGCATTTGGTAAAATGGGGTAGTGATCTTGACAGTTGCACTTGAAACACCAGAAAGTAATGATTTTTAGCTCCTTATACTTTCATGCTAACAATTCTTTCACTGGGCACAAAGCCATTGTGTTCAAACATAACTAGCACACACAGCAGGACTCCCCAAATTATGCTGTGACTTAAAAATCAGCACCGGCAATCAGTGTTCCCTCTAAGCTGAGTTAGTGTGAGCTAGCTCACAGGTTTTTTTGCCTCCGGCTCACGCATTTTTGCCTTAGCTCAGGAAGGATGGTTCCAGAGCAAACTAATTGATGCAGTCACCAAACAGCTTGCTCATAACTTTAATGCCAGTAGCTCACAAAGTGGAATTTTTGCTCAAAAGACTCCACAGCTTAGAGGGAACATTGCCGGCAATCATGTAATAGTCATTAGTCTTAAAGGTCTTTGCAGGATATATCTGCAGTCGTTACTGCCTTCAGTTCCTATTGTGGAGAGTGCCATCAAGTCACAACAAACTTATGGTGATCCTGTTGGGTTTTCAAGGCAAGAGGTGAACAGAGGTGGTTTGCCATTTCCTGCCTCTGAGTAGCAACTATCGACTTCCATTTAAGTACTAATGAGGGCTAACCATGCTCAGCTTCTGGATCTGACAAGACGGGGATAGCCTGAGATCTCATCCCACTCCCTAGGTCTCCACTCCCTTCTAATACCCTCTTCCTTCCTAACCTGCTCCCTGCTAATACCCTCTTCCTAACTACTTCTATGAATGCTGCTTTGGCAACATTTCACAAACCAAAGGCACTATAGATAATATCCCCCCCCCCCGTGATTGAAGGCCCACACTGTGATAGAAGAACTACATTTCCCAGAATCCCTGGTGCCTTAAATGCTGCTGAAGCATGTTGGGGGAGGTGGAGAAAGAGTCCTGGGTCTCATGCCCTCCCGGGAGGCAGAGCAGGGAAGGAAAAAAAGGATCCACCCTTCCATGACATTACTCTTACTGAACAACAGTAGCTGGCAAATTACAAGTGATGTTAGAATTCTCATCTCTTTCTGATTTGAGCCTTGGACAGTTTGCCCATTTCTAATTAATACACATTTAATATTAACATCCAAGCATGCCTAGGCGTTTCCTGCGCCTTGGTGTTTAGTCATGCCGGCCACGGAAACGTCTTCGGACAGTGCTGGCTCTTCGGCTTTGAAACGGAGATGAGCACCGCAACCCTAGAGTCGGATTTGACTGGCTTTCGAGCAGGGGAACCTTTACCTTTATGCCTAGGCGAAACAAAAATAGAAACTGCAGGTAGGGGCCTGGTTTTCAACTTTCTTAATTCACTTACACAGTGAAGGGATCCGTCATACCCATCTGCCTTTCTTACAGTGCAATCCTTACGAGAGTTACTTCAGTCTAAGCCATTACTAGGGTAACTCTCTTTAGGGTTGCACTGTAAGTCTGTTAATTTAAACATTCTATAAGCCAGAGCACAGCTCATGCTGCAAAGCTAGGAATGAGGGCTGCTTGAGAAACTGGAGAGCTGCCACCTGTGAGAATGGCACACTGGCAACCAAACAGTAGTGCCTTCCCATGTTTCCCACATCCTGATGTGTGGTAGGTTTTGGCATCTTATTAATGAGTTAGAATCAGAGGGTAACTTGTATGTGATGAATGCACACTGATAAAGGAAAGGAAATCTCCTCACCATACACTTTCCTTTTCTTATGCTTAAGTAGTATAGAGAGAAGATTGCACAAAGAGTAATAACCTTACATCCCATTTAAAATAATTGCATGTAAGTCTGGAATCCATTTAATTGGCATCCTGATCAATGCTGTGATTACTTAATTGGGGTGATGAACAGTGTGTCATTTTCTGCAATGTATCTCAATTACCATACAGAATGCACATATAGAAGAGTGCAAACATTTAGACAGAATGTCTTGTGTTTCTTGTCCCAAGACATTCACAGGAATAAACAAGGGAGAACTGGAGGATGCTACCTGTATTTTCCTCTTTTCATACCTTTTTTTTTGGGGGGGGGGAAGCGGGGTGGTTTAGTAAATCTGATGCATACAGAGCTTGTTAGGTTTAGAATATAACGTTTTGAGCTCAAATCCTAGCCATGCCAAGTCTATTTTACAATGCAAAGGCTGTGTAGTGTTTACTTGATTGGGGAAACATCTTACATAGATAATCCCTGTTTGCTTCTGATTGGTGAGTTATCACATTGCATTATTTCAATTATGATGTCCTCTGATCAGGAAGGACTTTGTGCTCTTGGACTTTGGGCTGTTGAACATAAATGAAGCTGCCTTATGACTACTCAAACCATTGTTCTGTCAAGGTCAATACTGTCTTCTACCACAGGCAGTGGATCTCCAGGGTTTGTTTAGATGACAGTGAGTTGTTACCTTTATGCATAGCATGGCTTGTTCGCATACAGGCCACCTGAGTCTGGATTCTAGCAATGATGCAGAATTACTCCAATTTAAGCCCCCTGCTTTTAATGGATTCAGGTGGGTAGCTGTGTTGGTCTGAAGCAGCAGAACAAAATTGGAGCCAAGTGGCACCTTGAGGACCAACAAAGTTTAATTCAAGGTAGAAGCTTTTGTGTGCTTGCACACAAACGTTGCTTTTAACAGGTTAAGAGTGTAATACCTTTGCACAGGATTGCACTGATCTCTCCTGCCCTAACACTATCCTTCTAGTAGTGTGTTTTCTAATGCCTTTCCTTGCCCTCTGCTGATGACACGCTGTTCTCTGAATGATCATAGCTCTTGTCTTGCACAAATCTGATATATTTCATTAATTAGAACAGGGCTGTAGTCAGTGTTCCCTCTAAGCTCAGTTAGTGTGAGCTAGCTGACAGTTTTTTTAGCCTCCGGCTCACACATTTTTGTCTTTGCTCAGGCAGGATGGCTCCAGAGCAAACTAATGTATGCAGCAGCCAAATCACTGGCTCACAACTTTAATGCCAGTAGCTCACAAAGTAGAATTTTTGCTCACAAGACTCCACAGCTTAGAGGGAGCATTGGCTGTAGTGAAGACATTTTGGCCAGGAAGTCTGAACAGAAATGTGCTTTGCACATGCATGCACTTAGAAGTAATATTATTTTGTATCCACTTACTTATTCCAGATCTGGGCCTGATATTCAGAGCACACCAAAAAACCCCACATGTGCCATACATTTCAATGTGCCTCACATTAAAAAAACAACACACACACCAAAACCTTGCAGACTTTAGTGTGGCAAATGCTTGACTTGAATGGCCCTTAGTAAGATAAGTTCCAGGTAGGGACATCTCACAGGAAAGTTAGCCATTTAATATACAGATTTTTATTAAAAAAGTAATAATTAAAGAGGTAATGCTGGTTTTAAGAATAGGTTTGGAGAGCCCTCTCTTCCTTCTCATCACACCTGTGTCAAGGCATTTTCCCCAAACTGATTAAAAATGAAATATATTTTCAACTATCATCTGTATTTGGTATTAGAATTACTAGATCATATGCTAAGCTTATATGCCTCAAATTTTTTTTAAAAAAAACAATGTCATGCCCTCTTCCCTCATATACACACCTACAAATTCACTAGCTATGTATAGTACTTCTTGTGCCAATAGGACCTGTCCTTTGGTTTTGAATAAAGTGCTACAAAACAACACTACCTGTTGGAACCTGAGCTGATCCAGTAAGCATATCTTGCTACTGTTGGCTGAGGTGGATGGTTGTGTTAGCCCTCCTTGCAGCCAAGCTGTTGGGCTGCCTGGGGTTGTAGGGGACAGGAAGGGAAAAGGAATGAGTAGACTATATGTTCATTGTTGTTGTTGTTCAGTCGCA
>NW_015159809.1:0-39768 GCF_001447785.1 Gekko japonicus
CTACAAAAAAAGCACTGGTGGGAAGAAAACACCCAGGCCCAAGTTGTAGCCCTAAACTATTACTGATTTCTTTAGCAAGTTTGGAATAGAAAATTCTTTACCTTATATGGCTTGGATCCAGACGTACCATTGCTCCTAGAGATGGTGATGTCTGTTCACAGAAAGACTGTTTTATGCCATGAGCTAGACCATTGCTCTAGGAACATAAACCTACAGCCAAAGATGTTTTCACCTTGTCCATGGGCTTGGACAACCTACAGATCATGTAAGAGAGCTGCCTTAGAACCAGTTAGAAGTGAACCTGCTTCTTACAGTATTACATTAACGTTTTATGTAGCCTGTTGCACAGGCCTTTGCAGACCATGCTAGTGGCTACTTGACTTCCCCTTGAGGTTCTTTGGATCCAACCCTAAATATCTTATTCATCCATACAACAGTCAGGTGAGGTTATTAGTAATATTGCCAGGGGTCATTTCCTGCAGGAGCGCACAGGAGCGGAGCTCCGGCAGTAAAGAGTCCAGGGGGTGGGCACATGCAACAAGCCTCACCCCCTGCTTCCAGGAGCCCTCAGTCAGAGCAAGCAGCCAGGTAAGTTGCAGAGCTCCCCCCAGCCTCCCGGTCCAAAACAGTCCAGTGGCACCTTTAAGACCAAGCTTTATTCAGGCACAAGCTCTCCCTCCTCTGCGATGGCAGATCTGCTCGTCCCCCCCCCAAACAGCTAGCAATCCAAAACAGTCCAGTGGAGCCTGAGCGGTGGGTGTTGCCTTCTGACACACTTCCAGTGATGTCAGGGGGTGTGGCATATGCAAATAATTTATGCTAATGAGCTCCTGCACCTCTTTTTCTACAAACTGACCCCTGAATATTGCCATGCCTTTCTGTTGTCTGGTGGCCCACTTTACAAAGGAAACCTTGTTGCTATAGTAAAACGTTTGGCATAAAAATGAAAAAAGTTGTAAGAAATGTTCCTTATTCTACTATCAAAGCTTCCTTTTTACATACCTATGATGCTAACGAACATGTTTATATGGAAGTCCTAATGATACAGAAACTGCTTAATAATAACGTGCCTCTGTTATATGATCTGATATCTTAAGGGGCATTATACATTTTGGGCCTTGGGCCTCAGTCTGAAAAAAAGAAGCATGGTCCTCCTGTGGCATACAGAACCTGCCAACACTGGTCCAGAAGCTTGGCCACTGGTGCAGAGGACCAGCTTGACTAGGTCAAGACTTAGAAAATAACAAGAGTGGCAGGGTATGAGTTTTCATGAGCCACTGCTCACTTCTTCAGGTCAAGACATAATGGAGATGTACAATTAATGACATTTACAAGGCAGATCGCTGTTGATGTTTCTTTCAGAACAATCTTACTTTCACTGGTGCCATCAATGGAGACGTGTATGTCTGGAAGGATCATTTTCTGATTCGGCTGGTGGCAAAAGCCCACACAGGACCCGTCTTTACAATGTACACAACTCTTCGAGATGGCCTCATCGTTACTGGAGGGAAGGAGAGACCGTAAGAAACTATAACTTGTTTCTGTCTACAGTTGCCTACTAACCCCTTCCTGTTTCAGAGAGAAATGCAAATAACTAACTAGAAGTGTGAAGGATTCCAACAAGCTGGATGAAGAAAAGTACTGTTGGGCACATTCTGCCTTCTTGAGCAGTTAGGTTAAATGGCAGTACTGCATGTTTAGTTTTCTTTAGTTGAGAGAGAAAGTGAGAAAGTCATGTTCTGTGTAGTGTTTAGTTACTTACTTATAAATAAAGACTTGTCGGATCCAATTGACCACAGATAGATCAAGCTTGCGAAAGGGATCTTTGCCCCTTTCCTCTTTTCATTGCAACTTTTGAGCCTCACAAAAAGCCGCCCTTTAAGGGATGGCAAGCCCTTGGGAACAGCATGGCAGGCAATGCAGGGGACTATAGCTTGAAGGCGTCCTGTTCCTACATACTTCTGGGGAAGCTTAGAGGGGCTGCAGTGGGAAGGACCAGCGATCAAAAACACTGCTAAAGCAGACAGCACAACTGTTAATCTTACAGCTGTTTCCCAAAGATCACCTTGTGTCATCCCCCAGAGCAACACCCCATCTTTAGCTAAATCCAACTAAAAACTCCCAGCAGTCTGTTGTGTCTCCAGAGGCAAACTGCTAACTTATTTTAGCTGTCTCACTGCCCTTCATCCACAACTGACAGGTATCACTTCCCAGACCCTGGACGGGGATTCCAGGCCATTAAGGGCAATTCATATTCATTTGTTAACTCACTGGTGATCCGTCAGACTCATCAGGAACAGCCAGAGGAATTGGCCCAGGCACCATGATCAAGACGGCCAAACTCATAACAAACTAGCACATGCAATTCTAAAAGAGAGCAAGAAAGGAACTTCCTGTACAAAGCATATAGCCAGCCACATATGATTCTGGCTCCCTTCCGGGATAACCTCCAGAACACACACTCCTTCCTCCCAGCCCTTTCCCTCTTGGGAGTAAAGGGAAACATTGACACCTACCTTAGCTGTAGTTAACTTTCCTTATTTAACCAGGATCTGAATCCATCATTGCGTCATTTTTGGATCCTGGGGTGCCTGAATATCATTCATGGGGGTTAGGTAGGTGCTGTTGTCTCCCATAGTTGCACACAAATGGGAAAGGGGGAAGGGGTTTGTTCATGGGGAGGCATAGGTGGGAGGAGAGGATCACATTTTTCTAGGCAGAGGTTGTTCAGATTGAAGGCAGCATTTCATATGAAGCTGTCCTTGCGTAGCGTGAAAGTGCACGCAAGTGAAGTAGCCCTGAGGCTCAGGATTACGTGCCACTTCAGAAAATGAAGAAAATGGGAATCCTTGAATCATATTTTTATGCTTTAGAGGATCTGTATCTCATTACTAGGTGCAGGCGACAAGCAATAGGTCATCATGTGTTGCTTGAAAGTGCCTGGGCTGGTGGGCTGTCTGCTATTGGTTGTGGAATGCTTCTTTAAAAGAGGTTCCATTTTTAAAAAAATTAAACATTCGCTTTTGGAAGTATCATTTTTCAGACTCTATAGCTGATAAATTCTGGTAAATGAGGACTGCCTCACATGTTACAGCAAAAGAATGGTGCCCAAGTTTCCCTTCTGGATCTCCTGAATTTTGTGTGAAGTCTGAGAGGGATTTGAGAGTCTGAAAACACGTGAGAAACATTTGCCCCAGTAAACATTTGTTTATTACTGCATTGGATGCCCTTCAGACATTACAGAAAAAGGTACAGCCTGCAGCAGAATCATGGGGACTTGGGCACGTATACATGCCAGTTTGTGTCTTCAGTGACGTCCTGACTGGCTCCTTTTCAGAACGAAAGAAGGAGGTGCTGTGAAACTGTGGGACCAGGAGATGAAGCGCTGCCGAGCATTTCAGCTGGAGACAGGGCAGCTGGTGGAGTGTGTGCGCTCCGTGTGCAGAGGGAAGGTATGTGAGATCCTTATTTGCTCCCTTCACAAGAGGCCCTCACTACTGACATTGTGCATTATGTGAATCAGGAGAATCTGAAGGTCGCCTCACATGTGTATGAAGCTAATGATAACTGGTAGGGTGGCAGGGCTTATGGCAGGTTATAGTGATTGCAAGTATGTCTCTAGAATAATCCAGGGACTTATCCATGTGAATTCCTGATATACACAAATACACCATATGATATTTTAGCATAGGGGTGAAATTGAGACAGCAAAGCCAGATGTCTGAGAATTCAGAATGACTGCACACAGATATTCACCGTTTGGCAGTCATTTGTGAACTCACCAGAATACGTATGAACCAGGATTGTACATAATGTCCAGCCACATGGTGAGACAAATTGTTACCGTAACCCATCAGTGGGTAAGAAATTTGGGGCAATGTGTTTATGTAAAATACATCTGGCTTTTGACAAAGGATGAGCAAGCAAGTCCTCTCTTGGTCTAAACCGTTGGTTAAACAACAGGAAGCAGCTAGTAGGAGTAGGACGACTAAGGGATGGTTCTCAGCATGGGATCTCCCAGGGATGTGCACTGAGTCAGACACAGTTTGATTTGTTCATAAATGATCTGGACTCAAGGGTAAAGAGTAAAGTGGCCAAGTGTGCACATGGCACCAATCTGTGAAGAGCTCCAAGAGAATTTCCCCAGCGTGGGTAAATGGGCAGCAATTTGGCCAACGAATTTTAGTGTAAGCAGGGGTCATTTCGTAGAAAAAGATGTGCAGGAGCTAATTAGCATAAATTATTTGCATATGCCACACCCCCTGACATCACCGGACATGTGTCAGAAGGCAACACCCACCACTCAGGCTCCACTGGACTGTTTTGGATTGCTAGCTATTGGGGGGGGGAATGTGCAGATCTGTCCTCGCAGAGGAGGGAGAGCTTGTACCTGAATAAAACCTGGTCTTAAAGGTGCCACTGGACTGTTTTGGGCCAGGGGGGGGGCTCTGCAACTTACCTGCCTGCTTCTTGCTCTGACTGAGGGCTCCTGGGTGCAGGGGGTGAGGCTTGTTGCATGTGCCCGCCCCTTGGGCTCTTTACTGCCGGAGCTCCGCTCCTGTGCACTCCTGCAGGAAATGACCCCTGAGTGTAAGCAAATGTAAAGTGATGCACAAAGTGGCCAAAAAAATCATAATGACATCTACACTGTCACCTATGTTCAATGACATCTACATTCAGTGACACGTACATTCAATGAAAATGTTGCCTTGGTAGAGCAGTGGTTTTTAAAAAAAGGCAAATTCTACGCTAGGGATTATTGGGAAAGAATTGAAGATAAACTAGCCGTTATCATAACAGATAAGCATTTAAATGGCCCTTAAGGATGCTTAAAGTTCTCTGGATTGTGCTCACCCCTACCCCCCCCCCACACACACATCCTGTTTTTGCATCCTCAAACCAGCCCATGGAGCTACGGTTAGCTCCATTGTGAAACTTATGTGTAGCCACATGAATAGCATGATTTTTACAACAGAACTAGTAGCAGCTCCATGGGTTAGTTTGAGGACACAAAAGGAGTGGGGCTACAGCCACTTCTCCCTGCATGCCATGTGCGCCTGGGAGTATCAGGACTCTCATAGCATGTGTGATGCAGAGTCCTCATGTTGTTCCCCAACAAACACAAGGACTTTGTAATGGGTTGGTGGAGCCTTACACTCTGCATTCAGGCAGAAGCCTTATAGCATCATCATAAACTTCGTCTGGTTTAATAGTAATTCTCTCCCTTTACAAAATCCTAGGATCTACATGGGGGGTGGGACTCAGTACCGAACTGTGGGTTCAGAGAGTCTTTGTGAAACTGGTACAAAACCAATATATCTTTGTCGTGTAGATCTGCCTACGGTGTGTGGTGTTCTATAATACTGATTTTGACTTTGTTTGAAACTTCAACAGGGCAAAATATTGGTGGGCAGCAAGGATGGGGAAATACTTGAAATTGGTGAAAAAAATGGTGCTTCAAACCTGCTGATTGACAGCCACATGGAAGGAGAGATTTGGGGCTTAGCTACCCATCCCTCCAAAGACATCTTTATCTCTGCTAGTAATGATGGAACTGCAAGGATCTGGGACCTTTGTGACAAAGTAAGAGACATTTGCACTTAAAGACATGCCTTCAAGGTCACTTACACATGGGTTGTTTGGCCCTGCTTGATGCTACTGGGAAGCAGGTGGTTCCCCACTTCTCTGTAGCATCATGATGCTTCTGTGCACCCCAAACTGCTTTGGCGTGATATTTTGAGAAAGTCAGGGTAACACTCAGGTGGATGGGGAAGTCCCGATCTTCCCAGTCCCACCCACATCGGTGCCATTTTTCCTGCCCCAGTCCCATGAAGTGGCTATCTCCTGCTACAGAAGGGCTTTTTTTAAAAAGGCAATTGACATATTATTATAGCATTATGATGGTCTGTCCACTAGTCCCTTTGAATTCCTAGCTTCCATTTCTTACATAAGTCTCTAGCCACTTTTGTTGTGGACATTTGCCTTTCGCATTATATCTCTGCAACAAAAGGGCCTCCCCCAATTTTTTAAAATGAAAACTGGTAATTCAAAGAATATAATAGAGTAATGCTATAATGATAGGCCAATTGCTGCTTTAAAAAAACAACAACATGTAAAAGCCTGCTAGTGCTATGCAGGGGGAATGGCTACTGCAAGGTTTTGGGGCAGAGAGAATATAGGGAAATGGGCCTTGAGGAAGCCACAGTGTCGCTGTGTTATATTATCAACAGCCATGGCAGCACTGGGAAAAGCATACAAGCCCATTCCTGTGTGAAAGACATGCAAGAAACTTGAAGAATTACTTGATGCAGCTGCTAGAAGTTATCAGTTTTGATTTTCAAACTATTTTTATTTATATTTATTTGTTTTATAACCTTCCCTTAGTTTGACCTTAAAACAGCCTGATGAGATAGGTTACAAAAATATCTCAGTCTTAAAGATGAGAAACCGAGGCCAGACTCAAGTAAGCCACGTCAGATTCATCTGATTTCCATGGAATTAAATTGGCTGGATCATGCCCAGAGACCTATACAGGAGACCAGTTGAAGGTATTGCTTCAACCCAAATCTCCCAGAATACTCCAATTATTGCTACTGCTAATTATAATTGTTACAACAATTGTAAAGCTATTTGCAAACTGTAAATATGTTAATGGTCTTCATATATTGGGAGACCTCTATAAATTACAGTTAATACTAACAAAGAACTAAAACAGTGGTGGGTTATTTTTTTTAATTTAGAGAAAGATGGCCCATTTTTCCCTATGCAAAACTGAATGACATGTAACAAGGGAACTGGATTCACTATTGTTCTTATTGACATGTTACGTTAATTGAACTGAACCCCCCTGATCCAGCTAGGGTACATGTGCAAGTGGAAAGGGGCTTCCCCACACACATGTATGACTAACTGGGTGAGGAACCATGCACCCAAAAAGGGTGCTGTACACAGAGCCAGGACAGGATGCACTTAGTCCCAGTCAAAAGACCACCAGTAGTGCTGCTCAGGAGAGAGGGAGCAGGGACTGGATTTGTCTGCTGCATTCCCTCCTTTGTCCAAATAGCCGATCGTCTCTATCACTAATTAGCTGGCAGGAGCTACATGTGCATGGGTAGCTGCATGGGACTTTATGTGTTCAATGCAAAAGTATATGGAGTGTGACATGAGTCAGTATATCAAATTCCCGTCATCTTTGCTGTACAGAAACTGCTGAATAAGGTGAATCTGGGCCACGCTGCCAGATGTGCTGCCTATAGCCCTGATGGCGAGATGGTTGCTATTGGCATGAAGAATGGAGAATTCATCATTTTGCTTGTGAACAGCCTTAAGGTCTGGGGTAAAAAACGAGACCGGAAGTCTGCTATCCAGGACATCAGGTACTTTGGCCGGAGCAGAAAAACAGGGAACAGCATTCAAGGTGGCTAAGGTAGTGCTGTGGTGTAGAAGTTAGAGTGCTGGACTAGGATCTGGGAGACCCGGGTTCAAATCACCACTGTGTTGTGGAAGCTTGCTGGGTGTCCTTGAGCCACTTACACACATTCATCCTAACCTACCTCACAGTGACATTGTGAGGTTGAAATGGACGTCATATTAGGAGAGGAGAAGAATGTAAGCTGCTTTGGGGAGAAAAGCGGGCTATAAATGAAGTAAATAAATGGGGCCCTGAGGTATTAGTTCCAACACGGGTTACTTCCTCATATTCATGTGTCGTCTGATTCCCTGTTACCGAGCACTCGACCCCCTGCAGCTGAGTGGGTGAACAGGGGCAAATGGAAAGCACTGCAACTGAAGGCGATACTCCACACGCCACTCTAAAAGCCAGCAAGTAGCTAAATAAATAAATAAATAAAGCTAGTGGACAGAATGCAGCAGGGGAAATTGTGGGAGAGGTTGCCAGGGTGGATCTTTTGCTTCCTCAAGCAGCCTGCTTTTCATCCCAGAAATATCCTCTGAGAGGGGCACATAATGAGGGGCATCTGGTGAAACCTCCTCCTCCTCCTCCCTCTCCCAATGCTCAGAGAGGATTTTGGCTGGTTGGGAAAGGGGAAGGCAGGAAAAGATCAGCTCTGCCAACTCCTTCCGCAGTTTTCCCACTGGATCAAAACCTATAAAACAGAAGCTGTATATCCGTTCACAGTCTCCTGCTAGTCTGTACGGTATAACGTTTAAGGTGTTAGGGGAAAATCTAGGAAGGGTGGGTTCAACCCCTGGTCCATTGTGAAACCTACTGGGTGACCTTGACTCCATCATTCTCTCTTGGCCTCACCTTCCTCACAGGGTAGTTTTGAAGATAAAACAAGGGAGGGGAGAGCTCTGTATGCTGCCCTGGGCACGGACAAGGATGGACAGGATAGTGTGATAGGTTATTGTTAACCAGCAAGTCCATCTGCTGGTACCAATTCTCAGAGCAATTGTCTTTCTGAATTGATGGGTCTCACACAAATATATGAAGGTCAGAGGGAGGCATGTAACTGTGCTCTTCTTGATCCTGATGCCTCCACACAAAAGCCCTGCACCTTACTACGGAAGTCCCCAAGTCAAGAGAATGTAGAGCAGGGCTCTTGAAGATTATCTCAGCAGATTACCTCAGACCGTTCATGTGTGACAGAATGTAATTAGATGAAACCTCCATGCTGATCAACACCTTTTTTTCAACAACAGCAGAGAAAAATTTCATCATCTTTGGGCACATCTAGAGTCTATAGGAAATTTTTTAAAAAGCAGGCAAGATTGGGTTGATTAGATTAAACTATATGCCTTGAAAGCTTACATCATAGAAGTTCTATTGTGATCTATTGTGAACATAACATAAGAACATAAGGCCCATCTAGTCCAACACTCTGTCACACAGTAGCCAAAAATACCAGGTGCCACCAGGAGTAAATTGCAGTTTACTGCTGCAAATGAGAACGGATTAAAGAGAACAACTCTTGTGAGGAAGTTGGATTTTAGCATTTTCTGTCATGTCTGCCATGTGATCAAGAAATCTGATTCAGCTAGGGTGCATATCTGGCTTCAAAATGGCTTTCTAATCGGCACCATATCAATTCCATTGACAAGCAACTTATCAAGGACAAAAAGCTTTCTTAGGGGGTCACCCTAAAACTTCACAAATCTGTCCGGCTTTGGGGCTGCCAGTATCCATCACAGTGGAGAGGTTTGCTTTAAAGCAAGTACATTCAACCAAGTGGCCTTTCCCAAGTGAAGAAATCTCCTTGCACTTTGCGGCTTACAGCCCAGCATTGTCTTAACAGCCTCCTCCTCTGTTCCCCCCCCCCACTGTCTAGAATCAGCCCTGATAACCGGTTTCTGGCAGTGGGTTCCCAGGAGCACACTGTCGACTTTTATGACCTCACCCAAGGGACAACCTTGAACCGGATAGGCTACTGTAAGGACATTCCAAGCTTTGTCATCCAGATGGATTTTTCAGCAGACAGCAAATACATTCAGGTAGGCCGGCACACACATTTTATTTCTTCCATAAGATTTACCAACTTCCTTGTAGGTAAGTCTCCAGGTGGATAATAATGTTTCATAGACAATACGTTTCTGCAGAGAAATCATTTTTTGTCAAAGGCTGGAAGCATAGGAGACATGGGAAGAAAGCAAGAAGGCAAAGCAATCAGTACGTGAACATAGAGGAGCTTACGTTTAATAGGTCTAAGTGCTGCTGTTATAAAGTTTGTAATACAAATATTCTCATAGGAAGGAACAGTGGAAAAGAGATAAATGGGAAGTAGGAGGAGGGAGATGAAGGTAAAAATACCCACCTAGGTGTAATAACCCTGGTTTAACTTTGAACTTATACAGCAGAATTTGTATTTATGTACACACAGACTACTTTAACTCAAAGCCTTTCCATGTATTGTTAAACAATATTTTAGGCCTTAATGAAATGCCTTGAAGTTTTAGCCCCAGCTTGTTCCATTAATTACAGAGTAGTCCTGTGTGGAGTTACTCCAAACTATGTCCACTGGAATCAGTAGGGTTAGACTGGAGGAACTCTGCATAGGATTTGCACTGTTGGATTAACCAGCTCTATTGGTCCAGAGTTACCCCTATGAAGACAGATTATATCCTATCCTGAATGCCCATGATCAGCAAAACCGTGGCCTAGGTCCTCAGCTTGATTCTTACTGAAATGTTTCATTCAAGCCTAGCCTGCAAGTGGTAACTCACATCAGTGAATGCATCTCCACACAAGAAAAGCTTTCTGCACGTACAAAACTGATACATTAGACAGAATGAGCCTTCCCAGGCATTTCCCCTGTCATGTTTGTTTTCCCCCCATGAGGAAATCATTCATTCGCCTTAGTAATTGCCTGCCATCTCCAGAGACAGGTTTACTGCTGCACTGAGAACAACCCATGTGACAAAACTGCTTGAAAACAAAGAACAAAGTGTGCATGCAGCTTAGGAGCTTGAAAAAGGAAAACTACTTCAAGGTCTTCCATTGTACCTGTCAAGCCACTCATCACATTACAGTTTACATGTACGCCTAAAGTGTTCATCCATGAGTGTTACAAGCATGTCTGCAAACATACCTCACAAAGGTACACTTGTTAGGGAAATACAATTAGCTGCCACCAGTCCCTAGAATTTTTTTTTAAGTTTTGCTTCTTTGTGATGTGTGAATTTGCCAAGATCTGTGCATTCAGTGAAAGCTGTCTATATGGGTATAAAATATTTCTGACTCTGAAAATGCTTCTTTGTAGCTGGTGTACATCTTGCTTGCTTATGGTATGTGTCTTGGTGAAAACACAACATCTTGGATCAAGATGGTAGCTAGTTAATCCCAGATATGAGTTGTAGTAGTTATTTTGTTGTTAATTGCTTCAGTCACTGTAGCAGTCATAGAGGTGAAACAGATGCTGCACCATAATTTTGACTGAGAGTACCTGCATTTGTTAATGCAGAAAGAGCACTTATAGGTGCACACGTGCAGGGCTAGACACATTTCTTTATATTCTATAGAGCGCTATTAGTGCAAAGAGAGCCACTAGCCTACAATGGCACTAACAGCAATTTGATTTGATTTGATTTATTGAATTTCTACCCTGCCCTCCTGGCCGAGGCTGGCTCAGGGCAGCTTACATCGCAATAGATTTGGGTTCATCACCATCCATGCAACCTCCTCTTTCCTTCCTCAGGTGTCAACTGGTGCCTACAAACGCCAGGTTCATGAGGTGCCACTAGGAAAGCAAGTGACAGACACTTCACACATCGGCAAGATCACCTGGGCCACCTGGACAAGGTGATGCAGCACGAAGGATTAAAAGTAGTTCTCAACTACTCCTGTTGACAACTTCTCCTGCACAAGAGAAGCTTCCCACTGCTTGCTTCTGACAGCACTCTCTCCCAGCCTTTGCTCCTTGCCACTGCTGAATTGGAGGGGAGGTGGGGCTAAAAGCAGCTACAATCCACACACACACATGCCCCTATTATACCAAACACAGAATTCAGAAATAAAACAAACCCAAAAGAATGGAGAATCCCTAATGCACTGATTCACTTGAAAACAAGTGTAACAGAGGACCCCCTTCTGCCGCACAGGAAAGCTAGTCTCATATCAAGTTGGGCTTTGCAGCCGGCAGACTTTGCAGCCTTGGCCAGCTGGGGAGCAGACTGTTTGCAGCATTCCCTTGAAGCTTGGGGGGGGGGGGCAGTGTTATTCCCATCTTCACCAACTGCTTTCTTCTTTTCTCTTTCCTCTTTTGGAGCAGCATCCTTGGGGATGAAGTCATTGGTATTTGGCCCCGAAATGCAGATAAAGCTGATGTCAACTGTGCTTGTGTGAGTCACGCTGGCCTAAACATTGTCTCTGGAGATGATTTTGGACTAGTCAAACTCTTTGATTTCCCCTGCACTGAAAAATTTGTAAGTGAGCATTGTAGCTTCGTCGAGGAGGGGAGGGTGGGTGGCTGTGGACCACCTTTTTGAAACCTCTTAGAAATGTCCAGACTTAACAATATGATGTTCGTTTACATTTTGATACCACCCCAAAGTGGCTGCAAGGTACAAGCTTGCACTTACTGCCAGAAATCTTGTCTTGACTTTTTCTTTCTTTTTTGCCAACAGGCCAAACACAAGCGCTATTTTGGTCACTCTGCACATGTCACCAACATTCGCTTTTCTCATGATGACAAGTATGTGATCAGCACCGGAGGTGATGACTGCAGGTAACGTATGACGTGCACAAACCTTGAGCCAGTGGGCGTTTTGGGTAAGAGTTGGATGCAAGAAATCCAGGCTCACATTTGCACTTTGCTCACTGGGATAAGCTTTGGGCAAGTCCTCTCTCTCACTCTAGCCAACCTCACAGAAAACGCTGCTATAATCTTTATGGAAATAAGGCAGGACAGCAGTATAAAATACGAAGCTCAAATATGAATATAGTAACATTCTACAAACTGATACAGGACATGATGGGGAAACATACGCAACCATTTGTAATAGCAGATCCTAGTATGCAGCAGTTCTAATGTGTCCTAAAACATCCTGTGTTAGGACAACCTCGTATATCACAAAAATCACAAAGTACACTGTTTATGCTCTGTGGCATGTAAGGCAGAGATCCCTATGTCTGTGTCCATCTCATGGGAATCCAACTACCATTGCCTACCCTGTGTGCTTGTGTAATGGACAGACAAATAAAGGCAGGCAGGGCACCTTACTGGCACATTCTGGGCTATGACACCTCCCGTGCTGTTCACTGTGTTCAATATGCACAACAGAAGGCCACTCCACCCCTTGCATTTTCTCAGATGATTTGTCAAGCTTTAGGAAAGGGCATGTATGTTCGGAGGGCTCCTCCACAATTAAAAAAAGACCTTCACTGAACATAGTAGATGAAATATTTGTCTCATGCTAATTGCCTATGTGCAGGGAAATTTCCTCATTTGGTTTCGGGTTTTGTGTGGGAATAGTCAAATATATGATCCCACCAGCATGAGCAGCCTGAAATGGAAATTGCCTACCATTCAGGAATAAAATTTCTCAGGAAAAATAATTGGACCATTTAAAAGTACAGGGCAGCTCTCTCCTTCCTGCTACCTGCCTGCCTTTAAGAGACAATTCTCACTCTTTTAGAACACCAGAACACAGTATATAAGATTCTGCAGTCCTTCTTCTGCCAGCTCAATAAACTCTATAGTGTCTGTAGTCTTTCAATCAATTAATTTTATTGCATGAAACCAAAGTCATAGCAAAACAACAAAACAAAAACAAATCAAGGCAACCACACTATCAGGCAAAATCCACAAAATATCCATTAGATGTCACGGCTCAGGTGGGGTGTCACCTGACGCTGCCACCACTCTGGATTTAGGATCCCTTGAGAAGGCCCAGAGCACCCTCCCAAGACCTTCAGACCTCCCTTTTGGCCGAATAATAGGCATGAGGACCAGGCAGAGTGAACAATGAAAATAGTTTATTTTATAGGAGGTCAAACAACAAGGTGCAGAATAACAGTAGGTGGGTGAAAAGAAATCAAATGCCCTAATGCGTCTAAATATATACTGTCCCTAGCTCCCTATCTGTAGTGGCCTTAGACTACTCACCCTTCCCTCAGGATGAGGGTTACTTCCCTGCAGTAGCCTTCCTTCTGGCTCTGCCTTCTGGGAAAAAGAACAGCTTTTCCTGCTGCTCTAGATCTTTTATTCCAAGCCCTCCTCTTTTCCTATTGGTCAATTTTTGCTCCAAAACCTCTCAGGGGCTTCTGGGAGTTGTAGGCCCAGCCTCACCTACTGCTAGCTAGGCTCCCTGGGCCTAGTAGGCCTCTGGTGGCACAGCCCAGATCATGACACCCCCCCCACCAGACCAAATCATGGGGTCCTTCCCTGGATCGCCATTGATGCGGTGTGCACACAAGATTTGGGCTGTGGTTTGCCCTTTCAACTCACTCAATATTAACATAAAAAACAATAATAAAACAGTAAAACAGTATTTTGATAAACATTAAAGAGAATACAACGTCAGGTTAATGCATTGCAGGTCCTCTGGGGTCAAAGCTCTTCTCTAATGTCTCATCATCAGTAGTAGCAAGTCTTTCGCTGGGAGTAAGTTCTAAATTAGATCTTAGCCATGCCTTTGAGTTCAGAGGTTTGTGGACCTTTTGCTTTTGTTCTGGCTTCTGTTGGATGCTTGGCTACTATATCCTATAACATATACAGTGCTCTTTGTCTCAAATAGTCTGAATTTAGCCCCTGAAGTTCATGAAAAAGCTCAATTAGGACTTGAGGGTGAGCTTCGTTTTGAGATATCAATGTAACTACTTCAGAATAAATGGTGTTTTTCAAAGCTTCAGTCACAGAAAGATCACTGCCTGTTTCTGGTTTGAATGTTTTTGTCACAGTAGTTGGATCCACTGGATCTGGCATGCTACTAAAGCTCTCCAGAGAGTCTTCATCAAATTCTCCTCTCCTGCTGGTGTCAGGTTGACTTGTGTGATTAACACTAATGGAATTTGGTACTGGCACTGCAAACTCAGTGTTGAGGAACAACTGGCTCTCTTTTCCTCCACTCTGATGGTCATTTACCCAAGTCAGCCTACTGCTCAAGATAAGCAGGTTGCTTACCAGTAACTGGTGATCTTCGAGTGGTCATGTGTGCATTCACACCACCCACCCTCCTTCCCCGCTGCTGTCAGCTTCTACATTTTTAATAGGGGTTGATTTGCGGAGGTTTGTAGGAACTGGTGGGATGTCCGCGCCCACCCCTCTGGGCATGTGCGGTGGGGTTCCTGCGCATGCCCGAGGGACTGGGTGCGAAAATCCGTTAAAAGAGCTTGCTATAGCACCGATCGATCCAGCACGTAGGCAGGTAGACATCTTCCTCTGGATTGACCACCTTTTCTGTCATCTCACGTTCATGGGCTCTGGGTTCCACAGTCATCTGCTCTGCTAACCATTCCTAGACCCAACATGCTTAGGGATTTCTTCACTAGAATTAGGTGGATGCACTTTAGTGCTGTACACTTTGCTAACAGGTACCTACAGAACCACATTAAAAGACCAATAAGGACTTTGTTGTTGATGTTGTTTTTAAAAGAACTGAAGTTAATTCATTTGTGTCAACATGGCCTACAGCCTAAATATAAGCCAAGGAGGAGGACTTGGCCAAACCAGTCTGAGGAGAGGGGCATGCAAGAACACAAGGGGGTTGTAGTGATCAGCAAGAGAGGAGCAGAACTTGGCAGTCAGCTGTCTGGAAGAGTAATGGGTGTATATTGCAGAAGGGTAGGCATGTCAGTTTTGGTGCAGCCAAAATTGTCCAAGATCTTCTGGCACCCTAAAGACCAAGGCCTGATTCACACAAGAATGGTCATCACTAGCTTTCTTTAGGACCGGAAGCTGAATGCATAAACTGACGACTATATGAGACATGAGGAGATGGGGAATTCTGCCTGCAGTGTTAGATCTGTGCTTGTTCATTCACACAGGCAAGCCATCCCTTGATAATGAAATCCTCAATAACACATTTGCTAGTTTTTAAATTATCACCAGAATCTGTGTTGGTTTGACTGCAATGTCTACCCTCTGGAATGTACATGAGAAAACCTTACCAAATGAATGAGGCATGAGTTTTCATAGATAAGAGCAAAGCTGGTTTTCTATATTCATCTCAGCAAGGGAGACAGAAAGTCCCTCCTCCCAAACCCCAGGTCTCATAGGGACCCAAAAATGGTAGCTAAGTTTACAAGGCAGCTGTGGTTAGTAATCACACCAGCCCACTCCATTCCCCCATTATCTTCTTATTGAACTGCTGGGCTGTCTCCAGTCCAAATCTCGGTGTAACAAGGGACCCCCTTCTGCCGCACAGGAAAGCTTGTCTCATATCAAGTTGGGCTTTGCAGCCGGCAGACTTTGCAGCCTGGGCCAGCTGGGGAGCAGACTGTTTGCAGCATTCCCTTGAAGCTTGGGGGGGGGGGGCAGTGTTATTCCCATCTTCCCCAACTGCTTTCTTCTTTTCTCTTTCCTCTTTTGGAGCAGCATCCTTGGGGATGAAGTCATTGGCATTTGGCCCCGAAATGCAGATAAAGCTGATGTCAACTGTGCTTGTGTGAGTCACGCTGGCCTAAACATTGTCTCTGGAGATGATTTTGGACTAGTCAAACTCTTTGATTTCCCCTGCACTGAAAAATTTGTAAGTGAGCATTGTAGCTTCGTCGAGGAGGGGAGGGTGGGTGGCTGTGGACCACCTTTTTGAAACCTCTTAGAAATGTCCAGACTTAACAATATGATGTTTATTTACATTTTGATACCACCCCAAAGTGGCTGCAAGGTACAAGCTTGCACTTACTGCCAGAAATCTTGTCTTGACTTTTTCTTTCTTTTTTTGCCAACAGGCCAAACACAAGCGCTATTTTGGTCACTCTGCACATGTCACCAACATTCGCTTTTCTCATGATGACAAGTATGTGATCAGCACCGGAGGTGATGACTGCAGGTAACGTATGACATACACAAACTTTGAGCCAGTGGGCGTTTTGGGTAAGAGTTGGATGCAAGAAATCCAGGCTCACATTTGCACTTTGCTCACTGGGATAAGCTTTGGGCAAGTCCTCTCTCTCACTCTAGCCAACCTCACAGAAAACGCTGCTATAATCTTTATGGAAATAAGGCAGGACAGCAGTATAAAATACGAAGCTCAAATATGAATATAGTAACATTCTACAAACTGATACAGGACATGATGGGGAAACATACGCAACCATTTGTAATAGCAGATCCTAGTATGCAGCAGTTCTAATGTGTCCTAAAACATCCTGTGTTAGGACAACCTCGTATATCACAAAAATCACAAAGTACACTGTTTATGCTCTGTGGCATGTAAGGCAGAGATCCCTATGTCTGTGTCCATCTCATGGGAATCCAACTACCATTGCCTACCCTGTGTGCTTGTGTAATGGACAGACAAATAAAGGCAGGCAGGGCACCTTACTGGCACATTCTGGGCTATGACACCTCCCGTGCTGTTCACTGTGTTCAATATGCACAACAGAAGGCCACTCCACCGCTTGCATTTTCTCAGATGATTTGTTAAGCTTTAGGAAAGGGAATGTAAGTTCGGAGGGCTCCTCCGCAATTAAAAAAAGACCTTCACTGAACATAGTAGTCTGATCACTGAAGTGCACATTGAGGCCATTGGGATGAATTACTCAATCCATCCCAATTTGGCACCATCCCCGCCCCCACTTAGTGATATGCACATAACCACATAATCAGTCCATGGAAAACTCCATGGAGAACTCTGCACAGGGGTTCAATTCCTCATTATTCGCATGCGCACATAAAGGCAACCCTCCCCACTCACCCAAACATGCTGTCTGATCATGCAGTGATGGGCTGCACCTGCAGTGAAATGGATTATACTGTGATGTGTGATCAAACAACTCTGTTCCAAATATCAACGGATGGAATAGGGGCGCTTCCTGACCACACCAAATGGCACATCTGACCACAGCCTGAGTGATTAAATGTTAGTGTGCTAGTCCACTCCCTGGATTCAAATTTGTACTCTGCCTAACTTACCCCACAGGATTCTTGTGAAGAGAAAATGGAAAATAAGGGGAGAATCATGTATACTTCCCTGAGCAACTTGAAGGATGGGTGGAATAAAAATTTGGGGGGGTTAATTAAAAAATCCTTTGCAAAGCTATCACCCCTATCATAATACAGATGATCAGTCTAATCATCATAATAAGATGATCAGTCTAATTCATGCAAGCTCTGATTGCATGATTGATTTCTAGATTTTATCCACAACATGATCTTCCACACATTGGGTGGTATGCATGTATGCCGTATTCATGTGCAGTGAGGGACACAGCCTCTCTTGTTTGGCACCTCAACTGTGGAATTCCCTCCCCTGATCTACTTTTGTAGCTTTAAACATCAGGTTAAGCCCTTCTTATTTGCTAATGCTTTGGACTGATTTTTGTTATGTGTTTTGTATATGTGTTTGTATGATATATGTATTGTCCATACTGAATTACAGTTTGGATCACTGGTTTTATAAAGAAGCAGGCTCTGAAACTATTAGTTGAGAGGCAGGAGATATATATATTTAAATAAAAATCCAAATGGTTAATAGAGGCTAGCAAGTAGGCATCAGAGGATAGCAAGTAGGCAGACTAATCAGGCTGCCATGTTTTCACTTTGCCTCCGTCATAGGTAAAACTATGTACGTATTGACCATCTGTCCTTAACAGAACAATCCTAAGCAGGTCTGTTTAGAATTGTACTAGAGTTTTGGACTAGGGTCTTTGAGACCCAGGTTCAAATTCCTACTCTGCGTGACCTTGGCCAAGTCATATACAATCATTAATTTACCTTTCAGGATTGTTGTGAGAATAAAATGGACAAAGGGAGAATGTTGTGAGCCACTATGAGTCACTATTTGTTATGTATTGAGTCTGAGTCGGCCGTCTGGGTGTACCAGGAATTGGTTGAGCTTGTTACTCTAGAACAATAGCTTGCCAGGATCCTGGAGTAGACCAATAGATAAGTAGTGTAATGTAAATAGCCTATCCTTGGGAGTGGGTGTATGTGGGGTGTGGTGTTTGCATGCTTTATAAGCAGGGCTCAAACCTTGCTGGGTGTCCTTGTTGTGTTCCTGAAATCACTAAATAAACTAGAGCTGATCACTACAATGTGCCCAGAACCCAGTATTTAACACTACTGGAGAGAAAAGTGGAGTATAAATGAAGTAGTCTTAGGATTGCATTGCATGTTAAATATCAAGTATTCTCTTCTTTTTATGTCTTACTCTTTGTGTTCAAACTAAGGTTGACTTCAATGGAAGAATTAATTTAACAAAAAGATTTTTGTACATATTTAGAGATTCACTAGTCAAGGGTTTCCTTAATCAGTAAGTCTCTCAAGCCATTAATGGTCATAAACATTTCATTAAAAAATAAAAGCCTGAAGTTAAATAAACAGGTTTTTTACTTTTAAAAGACAAAGAAGTAAACATTCCACTTCAGTAACATACATTACGTTGGAGATAATTAACAAAAGTCATGAACAAATATTAGGATACTGCAAACTTAGTTTTATAAAATTTCTACCAGTCTTCAGCATATTTTAATGTATTCATTTCTCCATGTTCCATAGTTCCCTGGGATATGAATAGAAGCTCTGGCGTTCTCCTAAAATCCAAGCATGTAAGTTATTTGTGTTTTCTCTTGAAATGACTATTTTCAAGCTCATTTTGTTTACACCCAAACCAGCTCATAAAAATATTGTCATAGTTATGTATTTCCAGCATGTGTGACCATTTAGACCTCGTTATCTGGGGAGTCTTCCCTCCCTGCATGTAATGTTGATTGCAAGCATTGTCAATAGGCTTCCTACATTAGTGCCATCTGTTAGACTTGCAGAAAGTCTGTGAATAGGCTGGTCAATCCTCTGCTTAGCAAAAATAGGTGCCAGGTAACAGGTTCACACAATAAAGATGGAATGAGAGCAGCATTTCTTCTTCAATTCTGAAGGGTTTTTTTTTTTTGGTAGCAGTGAAATATTGTCACCACAGGTCCAATCACCTCCAATAGACAACACCTGCTGAAAAGCTTATGCCAAGCACAATCAGTTGGAGACACATTGGTTCTTTTAATGCCAGCAATGGAGATTGTACTGAAGCAGTTGGTTGAGAACTGATGATTTGGGTAAAATGTTTGAAGCATTCACAAATGACTACTACCACTAGCTCTTTATTGCTCGCAGTTTAGTAAGTACTATGTAAAATAGCCGATTATCCCCAAGGCTGATTTAGAAGATGGTCGGTAAGGAGATAAAACTCCTTCATCCAAAGTAAGAATCAGTCCAACTTTGTTGTTCTAACATTTGCAAAGATTTAAGAAGTTTCAAGTTCATGAAACAGACTGTTAGGGACTTTTCTTGCAATACTCACAGGTTTACAAACTGTTACGGCTCAGGCGGGGTGTCACCTGACGCTGCCACCACTCTGGATTTAGGATCCCTTGAGAAGGCCCAGAGCACCCTCCCAAGACCTTCAGACCTCCCTGTTGGCCGAATAATAGGCGTGAGGATCAGGCAGAGTGAACAATGAAAATAGTTTACTTTATAGGAGGTCAAACAACAAGGTGCAGAATAATAACAGTAAGTGGGTGAAAAGAAATCAAATGCCCTGTCTAAATATACTGCCCCTAGCTCACTATCTGTATTGGCCTTAGACTACTCACCCTTCCCTCAGGATGAGGGTTACTTCCCTGCAGCAGCCTTCCTTCTGGCTCTGCTCTCTGAGGGAAAAAACAGCTTTTCCTGCTGCTCCAGATCTTTTATTCCAAGCCCTCCTCTTTTCCTATTGGTCAATTTTGGCTCCAAAACCTCTCAGGGGCTCCTGGAAGTTGTAGGCCCAGCCTCACCTACTGCTAGCCAGGCTCCCTGGGCCTAGTAGGCCTCTGGTGGCACAGCTCAGATCATGACAGAAGATTTATATACATGATAAATGGTTAAAATGCAACTTGATAGCTGAAACAACCAGATTTAACAATAGTTTATTCTATTCCTGTTATGAGTAACCAAGCGTAAAGCTAGTGAACTATTCATTGACCAAACTAGCATCAGAGAATTTTGACTGTATCTTTATAACCAAGGCCACAAACTTCGCCAATTGTAGTGTTATCCGTTTATCTCCATCTGCAAGTAGGATCAGCAGTTTATAGTCTTTATTGCATCTGTTTTGATACAGAAAAACAGAACAATTGCCACACAGCTATCACTGCCTGTATCAGGACCATACCAGTCAGCAGCTATATAGCCAACTATATACCTGCTAGGTAGATTCAATGGCCAAGGCATCTTCAGGGGGAGAGGAGAAATCAAGGGGAGTCTATGGAAATGGAGTTGCAAAGCAGGTGTTTGAAGGTGGTTGGTAGAGAATTTTTCCTTTTTAGGCCAGAAATAAATAAATGGAAAAGTCATAGTTGCAGAACCTACTTTTGCAGCCCAAAATGCAGACCAAATGAATTGCTTGTGAAACAGCAGCATGCTTGCTTCAGATGGTGCAGAGCCAGAATAGACTGCTTCATTTTCATTTACATATTGCTACCCCGATTTTCCAGCCAAGATTAGCTCCCAAATCTCAGTTTGTGTCTGCATGTTGGATTGTCATGAGGGCTGAGCACAAACTGGGGAAAAGAAAGCCAGAAAAAATCCCTTCCCTCCAGTTTGGTGCCGTGGTTAAGCGTGGTGGACTCTAATCTGGAGAACTGGGTTTAATTAACCACTCCTCCACTTGCAGCCAGCTGAGTGACCTTGGGTCAGTCGCAGTTCTCTCAGAGCTGTTCTGTCAAGAGCAGTTCTCTCAGAGCTCTCTCAGCCCCACCTACCTCACAGGGTGTCTGTTGTGGGGAGAGGAAAGGAAGGCTATTGTAAGCCACTCTGAGGGAAGGGCAGGGTATAAATCCAACTTCTTCTCCTTAATGGTGGATTTTGTGACCGGCTCATATAACAGTAGGAAGAAATGATTTGCTGTTCTAGGGTCCCCTAAACCCCTCAGAATTTGACCCATTAGTCCTCTCTGCCCTAATATACAGTGCAGTCCCTGCCACTTGGGCTTGTCCGTCTGGATGTACTGCGATTCGTTCTTTCTTCCTCCTCTCACGCTTTGTCCAGGCTGTGGGTCTGGAATTTGCAGCTGCATCATCCTGGGCATCCCCCCCCCCCGTTTTGTCAAAAGGCAGGCTCTTTGGGCCCATTTTCTGACCATCTAGTTCCCTTAGGGATCCCGGATGACTCCCTCCCTGGCACAAGCTGGCCTCCTCCCCGAGAATCCCTGTTCTTTCCCCACCACTAGCCACCCACATTGCCAGTTGACAGCTGCCTCCCTCAGTATTTTGCTCAGCCACTTAGTGTGGGAGATAAGAATCCACAGAAAGGAGCAGCCCTGGGTAAACAGTGTGGGAGTGAAAACGAACAGACAGACACATGTTGCCAGCTGAGATGTCGACAACACTGTCTTTAGCCACACTGCATAGCCAGCTAGCTGTTACCGACGTCTGGTCTCTCTTACTGTCTCCTCCTCCAGTGTCTTTGTATGGCGATGTCTTTGAATATTAATTCTTCCCAGTGCCACACGTGATACCACCACCATGTGAGTGCCAAACAGTGGACATTAGCCATGCCTCCCAAGACCTCAGCAGCTGGCTGTTATCAAATGGTGCCTGGATTGTGGTTTTATGAAACCTACATGTGGTTATGGTGGATGCTACAAGGAACCTCAACTGTGCCGTCACCGAGAAGGAAGCAAACAGAATCGACCCACTTCTTAGCTGAAGAGATGGTCCAGTTCAGCTAACGCTAAACCTCTCATTTATACACATATTTACAGTGCTTTACCCACTGAAGAAACTCTGAAGAACCCCTTCAGTTGAATTCAAACAATTCCCATTTTCACACCACTTGCTCAAGTACATTGTTTTTAAAGCCAGCCATTCAAAAAAAGGTAAAGGTAAAGGTTCCCTTGCTCGAAAGCCAGTCGAATCCGACTCTAGGGTTGCGGTGCTCATCTCCGTTTCAAAGCCGAAGAGCCAGTGCTGTCTGAAGACATTTCCGTGGTCATGTGGCCGGCATGACTAAACACCAAGGGGCACGGAACGCTGTTACCTTCCCACCGAAGTGGTACCTATTTATCTACTTGCAATTTCTTGCTTTCGAACTGCTAGGTTGGCAGGAGCTGGAACTAGAGATGGGAGCTCACTCCGTCATGTGGCAACTCGGGTCTTGAACTGCTGAACTACTGACCTTCCACAGCCTGCAGTTCAGCGTCTTAACCACTTGAGCCACCGCAGCTCCAGCCATTCCAAAACCTTACAAGAAAAAGGATTGTTGGTAAAGAAAGCTCTGGGCCATGGCTGGTTTTATACTTCAACAATACCATTCTTTTTTAATATTTAGAGGTTTAGAAATAATTTTGTTTGCCAGTTTTCTATAAAGTGCCTTTTGAAAGCTTTTTCAAGTCCCGCAGGTTACAACTCAGCCTCCTGCCAATGTCTGCTTTCTACTCACGGTGCTACAACTTACACAACTGAGGAGGGCTGTCATCTTTTCATGATGCATCATTCACTCACACTCTTGCTTGTGTCTTGATACTTCAACTGAACCTTGTCTGGTTCCTCTACCAAAGGAAGGAGGGCTGGGATGAAAGACCCCAATACTGCAAAGTTACCAAGCAGTGTGTACGTGGGAGGTAGTCTTGAAGGAACCACAAGGGGAAAGGGGAAGAAAACGAAGAACCTGCACACAAGCTATCCTCAACCATCTTTTCCCACTCAGAACATTGCTCTTCCACATTTCCTGATTAGGCCAGTAGCTGCAAAGATTTGCTTTGAACTCCTCTAAGGAAAGCCAGCCCTCCTCCATCTTTCACGCAGGAGGTGTTTCAAAGGCATTCTTCCTTTCCAGAGTTCAGTGGCAGACAATGCGGCAGCCATTCACGGGCTCCCTAGTGGCAGATGACCAATAACTGTGGAAACTCTGCTCCTTCTCAAGATAAAACTTGTAGGGGCAATGGTGAAATGTGCCATTTATTCATAGAAGGGCCTAGGTTCAGTTATTAATAGGTGAAGTTGGAGTTTGAGATGGGGGGAAAGAAAAAAATATTCATTGCCCCTGGCCATGTTCAAGGGAGAATTACTGCTTAGATAATTACTGAAGGAAGGGCATTTCTTACACCCTAGTCGTTGGGTAGGCAAGAATTATCAGCAGCTGCTCAAAAGGTGCCACTGGAGCCTCCACTGCAAGCAATATTCTGCAAAACAGACACTCCTCCCCATAAAATAAATGGGGGAGCACGATTGAAAGTGCCAACTACCTTGCTGCTGGAAGAGCTTAACAACTCAACTCCAGGTTCATGAGAAAGAAAAGAAAATTCAATGTATAAACACAAAAGTGCTTCATTAAGCTCAATGGACTATCATTTGTTGAGTCTTATTTAATCAATGGAATATATTAATGCCTTACACTATAGATATTTTAGACACAGAAGTCCCTATGCAGTTTTACTCCCATCCTGTTCATAAGGAAGGTTTCCTGTATTAGATGTAACCATATCAAAGCTGGTGATGTCAGGTGGTCACCTTGTTTGCCTATGTTGTAATGTTGGCCTTTCATATTGATTGTATCTTAAAATTTAAAAAAAAATCTGTGACAGAATGAATTGCTACTTGGTGATAATGTGCAAAAATATTTAAGAGCAATAGTATGCATCAAAAAGATTTGTATTTGTTTATATGGTTTGATTTTAGGTACATTATGCTTGGACATGATGCTGTATTATAATGTAAATTAAAATAGTAACGCATGAGTTTATTTTTCAAATGATCAAGTAAAGATTTATGATTTGAGAAGAGCCAGGTGTCAGTTTTTCATTGGGTACATTTCTCAGATCACAAAAGGTTCCCACTTTCAAACCCTTTTGAAGAGAATGGAGTCAATATTTTGTTCAGCTTAATCAGAATTTAGTCAGTCATGAATCTTGACAATGTAGAAAAGCAGCATGTGTTGTTCGTCAAAGGCAGGGAGCTCAGAAAACTTGCACCCTGAGTGGCTGTATCACCCCCAGGGAGTCATAATTGCATTATGGAAAATGAGCGGCTTTTGATGGGGCTGGTAATGGATGCCACCACAACTACCCACTTTCGGCTATGAGCTTCTCACAATATATCAATCAATGGGCAAATTAAGCCATATATTCAGCAAAAGCAGGAGTCAGGCAGCTTGCCTTCAGAGTGAAATGTCACTGCAGTTAGTCCACACACACAACCCCCATTTAATTGACTGCTGTTTGCAGGGGTGGGGAAATCTCAACCATGATTAGGTCCTTCCATGCTTTTTGTAGCCATCTATGGAAGGGGATGAGATGATGCTGCTTGCTGCTCATGGCAACATGCAGCTTCCACCTAGAAAGCCTGAAGTCGAGCATAAGAACATTAGCTAATCATTGCTTTCCTCTCACCTTGAGGATAACTGGCTGCATCCAATAGTATGGCTGGTACCTCAAACTGGCAGATAACACATTTCCAAGCGTCATAGCACACACTGCGCCATGATCCAGACATGGAGTCCTAGGATTCACTCCATATCTAAACAAACCAAAGCAAGTAATAAGACAATGCTATATTAGCAATATTAATGACCTCCATATATGAACCTGCCTTCCTGTGACTCGATGTCACTCTCACAGTACTGTTCAATGGAGACGATTCAGAGTCAAATGAGGAATATGCACTACACACATTTCCTAGACCCACAAGATCCTTTTAAGTCTATACGCTTTATTGATACTTGAGTTGTTTTGTTTTTACATTTCACAATGCATTCCACAGACTTAGTTCAATACAGCTTAAACTGCAAGTGTATACATTTTCATTTGTAATTTCTTGCATTAACAATGTTCGAAATTTCCAAACAACCTTTGCAGCATCGGGGCATAACCCGCTGATCCATGCACAGCCGCTGAGGATCCCTAGCACAGTGGAGAACAAGCATGCTAGGTAGTCCTTGCTCTACCTGCAAGGATCTTGGGATCACACCTTCAAAAATTCCTTCCACAGATTCAGAGTTTAAGAGAGACTGTAAACTTGTTTACTCAAAATAGACTAAAGGAAGTTTGTGCAGCAAAGGTTATGGCAGAAGTTGTGTTGTAATGTGCAGAGAGGTTTTTCTATTTATTTAATAGGTGCTAGTGTTTTCTGAAGATTTAAGCTTTACATACCATAGAGCTAAAAAAAAAAAAAGTTCCGTTTTCTTGATATTTCAAGCACTGTGGAGGAGCTGGACATCCTAAGCTGCTGTGAAACACTATATATATATATATAATTTTTTATATTGGCAATTGATAAAACAGTAAAATTAAAAAGCACAATACAGCTACACTCGATACCAAAAGGGCAAGACTTCTGAAGCTTGCTTCAATGGCATATTCTTCTAAACAGCTCGTTTTAGAAAATCTGCACTCAACAATCTACACAGACCAGAGACTGTGCAAAACGGGAAGTGTCCTCCCTGCACTCCACCTGCATCAGGATCTCTCAAAACGCGGCAAAACTACCTCGGCCAAAGCATAAAATGTACAGCTCTCCAAACTGTTATGTTAACCAGTGCTGCACATGGGAGATGCAAAGAGGATTAGGTTGAAATCCATACATAGCAGCTTACAATACTTATGATGAACACACATGGCAGTCAAGAACAGGTTATTTTTCTTTCCTTGAAACACTGCGTCCGCTAAAAAATAAAGATCTGTGAAACTGCACTGCAATGTCAAGGTGTCACTATTCCCTGACCCTCCCCACATAAACCAAATGAATAACGTCTCCCGCCCCGCTTAAAAGATGAACTCCTATTTAATTAAAAGTTGCTTCAGGCTTTTCATTCAGTTTTGCGCTTCAGTCCAGGGATTTTATCTTGGATCCTGTAAATGACAATGAGATAAACTATTTTAATGTACAGAAAGATGTGCAAGAAATAATTTACTACCTATTAGAACAGGAAGAGTTGGGAGGGGCAATGGTCATCCTGTCCAATGCCCACCAGCTTCCAGAGACCAATCAAGAGCAAATCAGAAGGGCAAAGCAAAAAAGGAAAAGGAAAAAAAAGAAGAAGGGCAAAGCAAGGAAACATCCCTGCCGGAAAGTGCTTGCAGATCCAGGCCACAGTAAAATAAAAGTGAAAATGCACACAGATCCAGGGGACAGGCCACAGTTGTCTGTTCGGTTTAGAGGCACTGTTCCTTCCTGGCCTCAGATACAGCAGCCAGCACGCCCCACGCCCATCCATAGTTACAAGGGAACCAGTAATTTGCATGTCCTTTGCTTGCACTTCCTGATGGGTGAAGTGCACAAGTTTGATAGGCAAGGGAGATGGTACATACTTATTTGGTACACTTTTCCTGCCGACCCTTCAAGGAGATCAGGAGACTCCCATCACTCTCCTCCTCACAACCCTGTGAGGTAAGTTAGGCTGAGACAGAGTGACTGACCCAAGGTCGCGAGGCAAGCTTTACGGTAGAGAGGAGATCTGAACCTGGATTTCCTACTTCCGAGACCAGCATTATAACCACTACTACTACTACTACTACTTCTTCAAAGCTACCTCAAACCCTCCAGAAGCAAGTCTGGGAAAACATTAGTCCACCAGGTCTAAAGTCACCTCGGTTGTCAGTATCATAGTAATTCAAGACCTTCATCTTTTATCGGTAAATCTGGACTTTCGGCAACTACAGAAGACTTGAGCGGCAGGTGCTGTTTTTACCTTAATGAATTTGGCCATCTCTGTATCACCCTCTCCAATTATACTTCATACTACCTTCAAATTACTTTATACAGAGCAACTGATCCATGATTCCAAATATTTGCTACATTCCAAGCTAATTCTGCAAAAAATTTCAATTTGTTTCTACCAAAACTGTCCTTTTCATCAGATACCTTCACTGCACTGGTAAGAAAGGTGTTTCTTTCCTTGAGCCAGTGCTCTTTCGCTAAGGTAGTTATTTATGTTATATTATCTTACATTAAGGTAAAGGTTCCCTTGCTCGAAAGCCAGTCGAATCCGACTCTAAGGTTGCGGTGCTCATCTCCGTTTCAAAGCCGAAGAGCCAGCGTTGTCCGAAGACATTTCCGTGGTCATGCGGCCAGCATGACTAAACAACAAGGCGCACGGAACGCTGTTACCTTCCCACTGAAGTGGTACCTATTTATCTACTTGCAATTTCTTGCTTTCGAACTGCTAGGTTGGCAGGAGCTGGAACTAGAGACAGGCGCTCACTCCATCACTCGGGTCTCGGGTCTCGAACTGCTGAACTACCGACCTTCCACAGCCTGCAGTTCAGCGTCTTAACCACTTGAGCCACCGCAGGATATCATACTCACTTTGTCACAGCATCTTTGACATTCTTGTTCACAAGTCCCAGATAATGGTCAATTTGAACCTGAAAAGAAATGAATATTCAGATTTAAAGTTATAGTTAAATGTTGGCATGTATCAAAAGTTATACCCCAGTTGTAATGCATTTTAATAACTAGGTGATGCTGCAAAGACAGGGGTTTATGTCCAAACAGAATATTTCATGCTGCATTGCACAAGAGAACAATGGCTATATGTCAGAGAGAATTTGGTTCTCTAAAATTAAATGCTTCCTCCCCTATTAGTATCCCCAAGCATTAATACCAGATCTCTCCATGGAGAAGGGAGGGGCTTGAGATAGGGTAGAACGCTCAACAGTCTTCCATCAGCCTAGCAGGGGGCACATATTTGTGTCACAAATCTGAGTTTAGTGTACTATACTGTACTGATGCTATAAAAGTTTTTAAAGTTAATTTTCAGTGTTTTGTACAAAATTATTTACATTCATGATCTTGTGACTGTTGAGCTTTCTTGTACAGTCACTGGAAGAAAAACGTAGGCTAAAGTTGAAGTTGCTGCCAATTATAGTTTTAACAAAAACTGGGGGAGAGATGGCAGACCTACCACATAAGAACATAAGAAGAGCCCTGCTGGATCAGACCAATAGTCCATCTAGTCCAGCACCATAATTCACACAGTTCCTCTGGATGGCCAACAACAGGGCACACAGGCCGAGGCCTTCCCCCTGATGTTGCCTCCTGGCTCTAGGATACAGAGGATTCGTGCCTCTGAATATGGAGGTTTCCTCAGTAGTTCTAGCAGTACTTCCTGTACAATTAGCAGCTTTGCAGGTTTGCTAGTGCATTATCTGAAACTGTCCACTGTGCTGCAACACTTTGCAGCGTCGCTAAAGAAGTTAATTTGGAGAGGCAGGTACAAAGGCTACCACAGGAGCCTAAGGTCTTATAGTCCTGATCAGAATCTGAAACCCCCAAGAGCAATAGCTAAGCAGAACGGTAGAACAGGAAGAAAGATTGACTTGGATTCAATAGAGGACTTCCACAGATGGGAGGACATATTATTTTCACTAATTCTCCATGGCTGCTGCAGATCTCCAACTCCCCCCTCATGCTGCTCCTGCGTGTTTCCTGGTCCCTCAGGAGAAGCATCAGGGGCATTTTGGGCTGCAGCGAGGAGGAGGAGACAAAGAAATCACACTCAGCAGATCAAAATTCCTTCCATCTGTGGAAATTACTGATGGATCCAAGCCCATTATTCATGTTTTTTCTTACTATTGGAACCAATTACACCCAATTTTTGCCAGAATACTAGTGATAAAGTTACCCTACATACTCACCTGGTGCTTTTCATAAATAACTGGAATACTGAAGAGCGAAATCACAGCTAGATAGGGAGGGAAACACACCAGATTTCAATCTACAGATATTCAGAGACCTTGAAAGATCTAATACTAGTTTTTATGACCCATATCAAGAAAGATGCCTGCATACGTGAATGTTACACAACAGCAGAGTCCCTGCACAGTGTATCCAGGTACACAATAGCCACAGAGGTAGCAGTTCAAGTCACAAGGAGGGGAAATTAACACAATCACAGGTAATAATATTTTATTAATGTGACCCCCTGTTTTGTTCTATACATTTTTTATAAATAAAGTTGGGGGGGAGAATTTTATGGTGCTGTTTGCCAGCTGTTTAAGATCCAGGCTGGGCTTGTGTTGCCCTCCTGCTGCAGGTTCTTAAAGGCGTGGAGCAAGCCAAAGCTAGCTCTGGCTTCTGGGCAACCCAAATGGTTCTTGGCCTCAGCCTGTGGCCTTGATGGACCCCCTCTGTGGATCCCAGTGCAGACCAGGATGTTTAGTGTACCTTATGTGTTCTTAACCATCTAAGAAGAAGAAGAGATTGGATTTATATCCCGCCCTTCACTCGGAGTCCCAGAGCGGCTTACAAACTCCTTTCCCTTCCCCTCCCCACAACAGACATCCTGTAAGGTAGGTGGGGCTGAGAGAGCTCTTTTCAGAACTGTCCTTGAAAGAACAGCTCTGACAGAACTATGGCTTGCCCAAGGTCATCCAGCAGCTGCAAGTGGAGGAGTGGGGAATCAAACCCGGTTCTCCCAGATTAGAGTTTGCACACTTAACCACTACACCAAACTGGCTCTCTATTAAACTAAAGTGGCGTTTTGTTGTTTGTTTGTTTTTGTAAGCCACTTTGGGTCCACATTAGGGAGAAAGGAGGGATAGAAATGTCCTAAATAAATTACAGAAACCGCTACAGTAGCCAGACAAACCGGTGAGCCTAAATCGAAAGGGGCACTGCATGAGTCAAGCCTTCCTGTGCAGTGGGCCACCATCTGTATCATACAACCCTGTAAGAACACCAATCCAGCATTCATGACAACAAACAGCTCCAGAACGGCTGATATACTACCCTTTGTTTAAATTGAGAGCAAGAGGCCGTATGTCTTCCATCTTTTTTCTGTCCCTTTTGTTTTCATATTTCCCCCAGCACAGCAATATAGTTTTTTTAACACACTGAATTTTTTGGACTTTTCTTCCTAATTCCTACAGTCTTTCACTGCATTTGTTTATCAGCTCAAAGGCTTCAACATAATGCTGGCTTTGTAAAAGAACCCTTAAAAAGAGCTTGCCCTTAATTGCGTCTGTACAACTTTTAAGATTGTAAAGGATTTGGCTTGAGGAAAACAGAAAAGAACTTACCCAGTATCATTAATGTCAGCCCATTGAACAAGGCACCAACATAGGTGAACACCCACATCAACACAGCGAACTGTAAGAACAAAAGAGCTGCGTGAGGGAACGCTCAACTGAGGGCTAGCTTTAATGGCTCGTTGTTGTTTCGGTATTGACAATTCATCATTTTGTCATAAGCTGCCTCAAGCAGGACTCTGGAAAGGCGGAATAAAAATCTCCTACATAAACAAATGGACGCAGAGCTTGCCTCACAAGTTGCCATGTATAGCCTAGCCCACAATTTTTGTTCCTGGCTGCTGCTGGTGCTGGAGGGCATGGAGACTCCCCAGGCATTGGGATCCCTCGCACAGAGAGTGTTAGACAGAAGGGGAATATCCACGAGGATACCATTTTTGGCACCAGCCCTGTGGCACCTACCATGCAGGCAACAAGTCTTGGACAGCCTTCATTAACATGACTTGCCTGAAGGTAGCATGGAAAGAAAGCGACAAAACGGCAACCCTCCAACCTCCGTATGTCAGAGATAATTATAGCCAAGACGACTGGTAACGGGATCTGCAGCCCTTTGCTGAGAGGTTTTCGGACTGAATTCAGGCCAGGTCAAGGATGACTCAAGGGTCACAGTATTTCAGGACTGTTCTGTCTCCCTGAGGTTCAAGAACCCACTTCCACCTAAGCAGATTCAAGGCAGGAATGACCTCTGTCCCCCCTCTGCAGTTGAATTTAAGTCCCACCTCAATACACACATGGCAAATGTTTCATTACCCTCCCCAGAGAAAGTGCTCGTATGCATCAAGGTAGGGCATGACCTCCAAAGTTGCATGTACTGCAATGAGGTAAACGCCTGCCCAAAATTGGTGTTACCAGGTGCATTACAGAAAAGATAAAAGTTCAGGGTCTGCACCCTCATTAGCCTGAACATCTACTGCTCATCCCCTCTTTATCTTTTCTTACCTCTAGCAAGGGACAAAAAGCGCCTTAAAAGAAGACATTTGAACCATAATATCCACAGCTTTGTTCCCTCTCTCCTCTACTCTTTTCAAACAACCTCAAATCTGTGCTCCAACGGCATCATCATGTGATGGTGTCCTTTCAGCAGATGACCAGAAGCCCCAAAACCAGTGGGCAGCAGGTTGGGTCTCCGTGGAACAGCATTAGTGCCAAGGACATACCCAAAGATACTTTAGGCCCCAGAAGGGAGGCAAGCAGCTCTGCAGAGCCTTCCAGTGAGAGAACTGTGACAGACGACTGCCTTAGAGGGGAGGATTTCTTGGTGTCATGACATGCAGCTGCCATGCACCAACTCAGGCCTTGCTGCAACTCCACCTAGCCTACTGGCTCTCCAGACTCTCAGCAGAGGACTTTCCCATCTCTCCAGCCAAGATCCTTTTAATGCAAGAAGCTAGGAATTGAATCCAGGACCTTCTGCATGTAAAGCATGTGCTCTGTGAGCATCTCCAATCAACTTCTCCCCCTCTTATCTAAGGAGTCATCAGCTCTTTGTTTGCTTTTGAAGTATTAAAGATTCTCCTGTTTTCCTAAAAGCAACTGAGCAAGTGTTTACCTGCAAACCTGAAACATTAATCACATGAAACTGACAAAAAGGTCACCTTGTTAGGAACTAGATTCCACCCTAGAGGGAATGAAGATGAACATATATCCCAAAATCTGCAGGCTCTGTAGATGGCACCCCTGCTAGCCCAAGACTAGCCAACCCACTCCAAAAGAGCTGTACACCAGGCTGCTCTTATCAAGCAAGAGGGAAATGCTGACTCACCGGCTTGTGTGATCAGGCTGCTGCTTCCCACTGCTGGACTGATGGCACAATATTCAGCAGGGGATTTGGGAGGAGGGGGAAGGGATCTCAAAACACAGTCACCCAGGGAGTTTGCACAATTGTTAACCAAACAGAACAGAATGGTCATCACGTGATTATGGTGAGGGGGGCAGCATGCAGTCACAAGGAAGCCTAGCTAAGAGAATGACAAGGAAGGTGGTGGTGGTGGTGGTGGTTTTCCACATCACAGAAGCACTCTTAGCCTTGGATTTTAGGAATCCAAAACAGAGACTAGAAAGGGCATGTGTGCCAGGGCCAGTACAAGCTAGAAAGTGCCACATTTTGCCTTGTTTATTGTTTTCAAAGGACAATACACAGCTCTGCTTATGATATAAAAATACACAGAACCCTGAGCGCATACAGGCACCATCAAGAGACATATGCTGAGAGCAGTGCTGCCCAACGTATAGCGCCTGCAGTTTTAATGATTTGTGAATGCTGTCTTTTTTCAAGTGGATGTCCACACCAAGTAAATTTGAACTTCTGAGTCGCCACGTCATACCATTAGCTTATCTGGTATATGCTCAGCCCGTATTTTGAATGCTTCTGAGGCATAAGCTTGCCTTTTCCTCAAAACAGAGGAACTCTCCATTTCCTCTGACTCGTGGCTTATTACACTGGTAAACACCTCACATGTTAAAGCAAGAAAACTCAGCCCCTATTCCAGAAGCAGCACACATGACTAGCGTGAACATGCAAGAAACCACCCACAGGGCTGTAGACAGCATTGCTGTTGCAGCCATCTTCTGATCCATCCCAGAGCTAGCATTACACTGTTTCAGGTATGATCTGACAGTGGGTCAGTTCAGACACGAGCCCATCCAAACCTTTCAAAAGGTATCACATGGCTTTTGTTTTGACCTTTTGCTTTGTACCAAAGTGGCTAGCTTTAGCTTTGTCTGGAAAACACCTGCATTTAACTGACAGAGAGGGATCCTTCACCTGGGGGCAATGACCTGGGAAAGGACTGGGCTTATGGGGCTTTTTGTTCTCCAAAGCCAATAGGTTATATTTCCCAATTTGGCTTCCATTGACTCTTATCTTCCGCATCAATCAAAATTAATTGTAAATATGACAACTACCCTATATTTTTCCTCTGCTCTCAGTCTTTCAAGGGCCCTGAGGTTTCTGTTTGGTGGCAGAGATACATTCAATCAACTATTAGTTTTTATATTTGTGACTGGAGGCAAACACCTTCTGTAACCCAGTACAAACTCCACCCATTACCACTGCGTCTATTCAGACCTGTCTAGCATTCTACACAAAAGTGCGGCCTTGCCGGTTTGAGGTCATGGCCTGCATCATGTTCCCCCCCCCCCTTTATTCAACATCTATTCAGATGAAGTGTTTTGGAAAACCTGGAAATTTGCAAATTGCTATGCTACTTTGCTACTTGAATTGCCTTTAATAAAATATATGGCTGGAGATTTGCTGTCAGATTTTGCTGTAGACCAGAACAGCTGCTTGCAATATCATCCTTTTAAAAAAGGCGGGCACATATGAAAAATCCCCATTAAATATGGCTAGCTGTACAAGAAGGCCAGTTCATCAGTTAGGTTTAGGTATGCTAATCGCCAATCTAGTATGAGAGAGAGAGAAAGACATTCAAGTGGGGAGGGAGCCAGAGCAGGCTCACTCTGCCACAGGGTTCTGCCATGCTGAACCCATCTAATGGGAAAACCACAGGGAAGCAGTTTCCACATCACTGCCATAACCTATGAACTGAGCTTTTTAAAACAGTATGCAGGGTTTGTAGATCACACTTAAAGTGGCTCTCATTCTACTTTGCAACAGAAATTAATTCTAGCAAAACCTACTGTTGACCTCTTAACAGAGTCTGAAGAAACTACAGACAGAACAACAGAGCTTCATGGTGCTTAACAGGCAGATTTATTGTAGCATTAGCTTTTGTGGACTAGAGCCTACATCTTCAGATACAAGGATAGTCCACAAAAACTAATACCCCCATAAAACCATTAACCTTTTGGTTGTTTTTGTTCCAATAAACCAACATAGCTCCTCTCTCTAATAAGATTTTGCATGGCAGTCTTATTAGTTAAAAAAATGCTTAGAAAGAACCAACAAAGATTGACCTCATCTGTGAAAAGTATCTAAAATGGCCAAATGACTCATGGTTCTTCCATGCTGAGAAACAGCTTATAATACACACTGCATATAAGCAAATGTTAGGTCTACAGGGTCTGGGACACCTTTTGTTGCTTAGCAAGGGCTGTACAAGTCTTGCCAAAATCCTAGTGCGACAAACCCCTTTTCCAGCAGTACAGTAAGTTCAGCAAGACCTCTGGTCCTCATAGACGGGGATGCAGGGTAGGTTACAATGCCAAGTCCGGCAGAGTTCAGCACAGACGGAAGTCAAATCATCTTGCCAACTGGTACAGCTTTCCAGGCTGTTGCTGAACAGTCCTCCAATACATGGGACTCGTATTTTCTGGTCCACTGGGACTATTCTGTCCCCTTTGCCTTGATGACACAGCAACTAGCATTTTAGATATAACAGAGAAATACAATCAAATTTTTGTATATAAATCTATAGTGTACTTAGGTTTGGAATCTCCCTTATATATAAAAGCCGAATGGTGGTGGCACTTCTCTAGAACATTCCACACGCTCCGGAATTGGTTGGCGCCCTGGTGTGTCACTTAGAATCTGTCCCTATCCACTGGCTCCATTGCTTGAGTCTTACCTCCAACATTCTAAACATTTGCTGTTCCTCCCCCCCCCCAATAGCCAGTCAGAACACAGAGGTTATTTGCATATGCAGCCTCATTGGCCTTTGCCTCGGAATACAGAGGTCGCTTGCATATGTGACTTGATTGGCTTTTGCCTCTAACATTCTAAACAGTTTGCTCTTCTGAGGTAAAATGTGTCCAATCTCCAGGTGAGGGCTTGAGATCACTCAGAATTACAACTGCTTTCCAGATGGCAGAGATCAGTTCCTCTGGAGAAAATGGTGGGCTCTGTATCCTTATATGTTGCTGAGGTGGTCCCCGTATGACAGCCAATGTGACGTAGCAGTAAGGGCTTCAGAGCACGGGAGAGGCTGCAGGTGTGTGTCGGGGGTGGAAAGCTGAACAGTGACAGGGAAATAAAGGTAGGTTGATGATTGGCTGGGAAGGAGATAGGGTTGCCATTCCAGGTGGGAAATTCCTGGAGATGTGAGGGATGGAGCCTGGAGAGGGTGAGTTTTCAGGAGGCGTGGGACCTTGGACAGGTACAAAGCCATAGACTCCACCCTCCAAACCAACCATTCCTTTCTGGGGAACCATTGTTGCCAATCTCCAGGTGAGGGCTGGAGATCACTCAAAATTACAACTGTTGTTTAGGTAGCAGAGTTCAGTTCTTCTGGAGAAAATGGTGGACTCAGTGTCATTATACCCTGCTGAGGTTGCCACAGCAAATTGACACTGAGTGTCCAAGGCCGGGGCATCTGCCCAGAGCCTCTTTCTAGAGATCATTGTATTTATTTCCACAACGGGCCTTTTTCCTAGTACACTATATTGTTCTAGTTGCCACACCTCAAAAAAAGAAAAGGGTATCAGAGCTGAAAAGGAACAGAAAAGTACAACTCAAATGATCAATGTGTTGGAGCACCTACCCTGTGAGGAAATGTTAATGTATTGGGGTCAATCTGATCCAGCAGGACTACTCTTATGTTATTAATCTGCATATAATGGTGGGAAATTCCACACATTTACCTTCTTCTTCCAATTTGTTTAAGACTGATTAACGCCTCTACTGGGAATTGTCCATTGTATTTAAAGAGCACATCCTGTGTGTCTTAATCAGTTACATACCGGGAAAGAGCATGAAACAGAGTAAGCTAAGATTCTGGCTTGGTCCTGATGAAGAACCTTCATCAAATGCATCAAGCCAAGGAGTCTAAATTTCAGCACCCTCAACTTACCCAACCAGTACCTTGCAGCTGCTTTAACTCAATAAAGCACAACAGACATCAGTTAATTATTATACAAAAGTGTCATGCAATGTGTCAGCCTCTCTGATAACACAGCTAATCTTTCCACTCTGCGAACTCTGTGGCTACTGAAGACTGCCACAGAACTCTATACTAATACTGGAAAAAACTTGCTTCACAGCTCACAACCAAAGCCCATCCAGGCCATAGACAGGGCGGGGCCTACGAGCACATCTCCCCACCTGGAACATTAATTTGCCTCACCTATGATTTTTAAAGGCTTTTTACTAAATTGTATTTCCCTTTAAGTCTTAATTCTGGTTAGAAATCAAGGGAACTACTGCTCCCCAAAATGACAGTGTTCCAAACTCTGTGCTTCCAATACATCGAGTTCCACCCCTCTTGCCAAGGATGTGTTATTTCATGCAAACTATATATGCAGATTTTTTCTTCGGCTTGCTAAACACATTCAGCTTCCAAACAAGTACACGTTCAACATTACAGTATCTTGGATGCACTCGGATGGGAGGGGGGGAGCAAAAGTGCATGATTCTTGCACTCTTCAAAAATCTAACAGCCTCAAAAATCATGTGCGGATTAAAGTATTACAATGAAATATGTTGGGTGAACTGACAACTAGTAAGTGATTTAACATAACCAAACTCATCAGAGCATCTACTCCTTCAGATAGGATTAAGGATATGGAAATTCTTGAAATTTTTGAAGTTTTTTATTTATTTTACACACACAAATACAATTTGGTTTTGAAAACACAAATCCTTTTGTTGCTGGTTCCACAAAGATTGCATTTCTCCTGTGATGGAGACCAGCTGTGTGCAGCAAGGCCCTGCGTATCGAACAGCCAGTCTGGACAAACTGCAGTGTGCCAAACAGACATCCAGACATCCCCATCCACAATAATTGCACATAACATTCAGTGCACACATGCAAGACCAAACTGTACAGGTCGATTGCCATATTTATGTGAAATAATCAAGTAGGACTGTTTTGGGGTTTTTTAAAAAATCTATCCAGAAGGCCTTAATGAATGTTATGACCATATATTGGTACGTGGCAGATCCACTAGCAGGACAGGCATACCCACATTAGCAAGACAAGGCAGCACAATATTGCTTCCTCCTACTCCTCTTGCAAGACCCTGCAAGTCTGTCTTGCACTCTACCACTACTTTTGTTTGTGGTATGTATTTTTTTTTACTGTACTGTATTTACTGATGCACAAATGACCAATTCCCATGGTTCTGGACCACGTGACATCTTTAGAGGAAAGCAACCTCTAAAGCAGCAAACCTAGTACATCCACAACTGAGAATGGGAACAAAGACCAGGAGTATCTCACCACTCATTTTGCTATAGAGAGAACAGAGAAGTCCAAACTACCCTGCCAATCAATATTTCCTCTAAAGCCGGCATAAGTATTTCTTTGCCCACCTTGTGACTTTTGTTTGTTTCTAGTCTACCAAATGGCCTCTTATGGCAACCTGATTGTTGAGCATTTCCCCCAGTTCCCCACTGCTAAACCAGTCACTGTCAACGGTTGTTATAATCCAGGAAGACTCTTACCTTCAGAGAATCCACCAAGTCATCCACCAAGAAGAGGCGCCTGAGCTCCTTAATTGTGTTGTTGAAGTGGCCAAGCACAACATGGCTGTATTTCTGAACAAGCTCTTCGGACACAGCAACATCTTTATCCAAGTAAGCACTGGAAGAGGAAATGTACCATCCATAAGACTCTCGGCATCCAGAGCTTTTCAAGCTCTCCAAGTTCTTAGTCAAAGCACAGTGAAAATGAATGGAGAGGTCACAGTGGCCTAATACTGTACAGACAGACAAGACTTAAGAGTTGGGCTTCTTCTAAATTATTCACAGCTTTCAAACAAAAACACTTGGAAGCAGTGGCTTCTCTTTCCAAGAACAGGCACAGTTGGTTAACTGAACTGCCTTTATTGCCAGACACAAACTCTGACTATTTAAAGCCAACCAGTAAACAGTAAACAAACAAGAGTAGTTCCCACAAGTTTGAGTAAAGTCGACAACTGAAGTCATAAATACAATTGGAGAAGCTATTCTAGTGCCGCTCAGGAGGATCTCCTCTAGCAGAATGTCTGACCATCTTCATCTGCTCTCTTATGCCACGTGGCTGACCACAAAAACTGAGCCATGCCATATCCCATAGTATCAGCTTTTAATGCTGCACTTTCATTCCACCAGCTGCTTACCACCCCACTCCAAACATCACCTACATGGGGAAGTGGCATCTGTGAAGATCTGCTGTGGCCAAGGACATTATACCCCCAACCTGTAAAATGCAACCCCCTTTCTGGTTTTAAGATACAAATGAAACTGTTCACTTTTTAATTTTTAAGACTAGATTTGGGTCATTTAAAAAAACCAAAAAACATTCCCAGTATTGGTCTAGGAGTTACTAAAATTGTTTGAAAGCCATGTAATCCAATCTTCAGCTCTACCACCTTGGAAGGTTTTTGAATGTCCTTGATAAACAGTGACACAGGAAGAAAGGTAACATCATGCTCCATTATATCTGTCCTATGTAATTTTTACAGGAAAAGTCTCCCTCTAGAAAACCACCTTAATGGATTCTTATGTCAGCACAACAATTTCTACTTTGTGATCCCTACCTTTGTTCTCTAGAGTTTAAACAGGGCTGCATGCTTTCCAGGTAAAGAAGATGCTTTGTTTTAACCAGGGGTCCCCTTCCCCCTGTGCATTTCCAAATTCTGAGAAAAGTAGGTGCCACCATAAGATGGCTGCCAAGGGGACACAGCCAATCACAAAAAGTTGGGAGGTGCCATGGAAAGCATCATCCTACAACGAAGGCAGCTGTCTGTGAACGGACATTCCCTGAAGGCGCACTGAGGCCGCAGAGGAAAGGAAAGCACAGGTTCCTTGCTTTGGGAGATAGCTGTTTATTTTCCAATAAGGGGATGCTTATTCCCTGAGTGGTCATGTGGACAGGTTTCTATGTCCACAAACATACAGAAAGAAGTCCTTATATGGCTAAACTGAGACACACATCTGTGATACGCCCTTCTGGGATGAGCTCAGAACTTAGTCAGTCAACTCATAAGGAGTGATCAGATGTTCCCTGGTTGTGTGTGCACATGTGTTTTGCCCCCGTTCCATTCAAGACCCTTCGGATGTTATTCTTAAGAACTCTGCCAGTACCAAGAAACACATATGCAGGAACGATGCTAGAGATCACTGCTATAAAGAGTTCGCAGCACAGAAGCAGTAGATCAGGGACGGGGGCCACAGAAGTCTGCATGACAATCATCAAAAGATGTACTATCGCAGGAGAAAGGACAGTTTGGAAGTGAGAGGCCACAGACAGGCATGGCTCATGCAGAACTGTGGCA